>NC_091440.1:112575794-112875794 GCF_964237555.1 Oryctolagus cuniculus
GATAAGTGCAGGGAAAGAGAGTAGATACACTAAAAGGATAGTAAATGAAATGCAAATTGGTGGCACATAGATGCCATAGTGATTTTAAGATTTATAGATTTTAAAAATTTAAAGAATATCATCATCTTTATGTGAGTAACCAACTGGCCAAGATAAAGTACAAGTAAATTGGCCTAGGAAAGCAGTAGAAGATGGCCCAAGCCCTTGGGCCTCTGCACCCGGATGGGAGACCTGGAGGAAGCTCCTGGCTCCTGGCTTCGGAATGGTACAGCTCCAGTCATTTTGGCCAACTGGGGAGTGAACCAGAGGATGGAAGACCTCCCTCTCTGCTTTTCCTTCTCTGTGTAATTCTGACTTCCAAATAAAAAAAATACATTATGGGCATTTAGGGTTGGTCCAGAAATGATGCAAGACAATTTAATGTTAGAAAACCCAGCAATGCAATTCAATACAATAAACACTCAGAAAAAAGAAAACAGTAATATCCCAACATATGTTTAAAAATATTTATGATAAAAAAATTATTAGCCAGGTTGTAACAGAAAGGAACTTGTTAACCTGACATAGTCTATTGAATAGTCACTTGAAAACACTTCATGCTGCAACACGAGGAGCATTCTAAGCTGGCAAACAGTTACAGGAGTGGGGAATAGTTCCAAATAGCAGGGCTTTAGTTTATGTTGTATCCTCATTGGCCAGAAAACTGTCTTTTTAATTTAGTAAAAACTTAATAAATTTTAGGCAAAATAATGAATATCAAATCATAGCTGGGAAAGCCATTTTCGGCACAAGTGTTCTGCTGGACATATTTCTAGAAAAATTTGGGCTGACATTGCAGTGCAGCAGGTTAAGCTGCCACTTGTGACGCTAGCACCCCATGTCAGAGTGCCAGTTCAAGTCTCAGCTCCTCTGCTTCAAATGTACCTTCCTGCTAATATGCCGGGGAAGGCAGATGATGGTCCCACGTGCCTGATTCCATGCCACCCATGTGGGAGACCTGGATGGAGTTCCTAGCTGCCTTAGGCCTGGCTCAGCTCTGGCTGTTGTAGCCATCTGGGGAGAGAACTAGTGGATGGAAGCTCGCTCTCTCTCTCTCTCTCTCCCCCTGTGTCTTTTCTTTGTCTCCCTCCATCACTCTGCATTCTGGCTTTCAAATAAGTCAATCTTTGGGAAAAAAAAGTTGTCAATTTTCTTACCAGCGCTCTTATCATTTTTAATTAGCTTTATCATTTGGAATGATTCTTAGCAGAAAGGGCCAGCACTGGCATAGTAGCCTAAGCCTCCGCTGATGCTGCCAGCATCCCATATAGGCGCTGGTTCCTATGCCAGCTGCTTCACTTCTGATCCAGCTCCCTGCTCTCTCTGCTACAGTCTGGGAAAGCAGCAGAAGTCGGCCCAAGTACTTGGGCGCCTGCACCTGCTTGAGAGAACTGCAAGAAGTTCCTGGCTCCAAATTGGCTCAGCTCCTGCTGTTATGGCCATTTGGGGAGTGAACCAGTGGATGGAAGACCTTTCTGTCTCTCCCTTTTGCAGTCTCAACTCTACCTCTCACATAAATAAATATAATCTTAAAAGAAATAGTGGGAGAGGGCCAGCATTAAGCCATGCCTGCGACTCTGGCATCCCACATAGGAGTATGGTTAGAATCCTGGCCCCTCCACTTCCAGTCAAGCTCCCTGCTGAATGTGCCAGTGAAACCTCACGAAGGCCAAAGTACCTGGAACCCTGTCACCCAGGTGGGAGACGGATGGAGTTCCAGGCTCCTGGCTTTGGCCTTGCTCAGCTCTGGCCACTGCAGACATTTGGGGAGTAAACCAGCATTTTCTTTCTGTATCTCCCTCTAACTCTGCCTTTCAAACAAATGATTTTTTTGTGGGAGGAAGGTGGGGTTAGCAAGAGAAAAACTTGCCATCCCTATAGTCATGTTAGTATTAAGGACAGTGTTTTCAAAAAGTTCATGGAAAATGATTATGAAAAAATTTCCATGAGTTTCAAAACTTTTCAAACCAAAATAAAGTTTTCTTTTAATCCCATTTCACAAGAATTTTTTTAAAGTGCCTTCATACTAGGCTGTAGGATACAGAAACAATGCTAAAAGAAGTTCTAAAACCTCGGAGATTGGACAGAATTGGTGTACATTTTGCTTCGCTTAGTGCCTATTAATATGCTTAAAATTTTCAAATGTCAAAATGACTTTCTTTGAAATACATTAACTTGGTCTAAATACGTAATAGGTATACACATAATGTACATTATGTATAAAACAGGTTTCATGATTCTATTCAGTGTACTTGAGTTATAACTATAGTCCTGGTTCATGTAAAAGACCATGAACAGTAAGGCAAAGGGCTTCAAATATAAACATTTAAAGACTTGCTAAAAAAAATAAAAACAGTATGAATATAGTTTTCTAAGTATGGTTATATAGTTATTTTCCTTTCAATAACACAGCTGGATGGCCTATCATTGTATTGTTGAATACCTGCTGTTTGCACAAAAGTGGGTTTTATTGTATATACTTCTTTATCACACACACTATTCTTGGGGTGGCATTGTGGTGCAGTGGGTTAAGCAGCCACCCAAGATGTCAGCATCCCATATGAATGCTGGTTCCAGTCCTGAGCGCTCCACTTCTGATCGAGCTCCCTGCTAATGTGCTTGAGAAAGCAATGGAAGATGGCCCAAGTACTTTGGCCTCTGCCACCGTTAGAGATCTGGATGGAATTTCAGGCTCCTGGTTTTGACCTGGCCCAACCCCAGCTATTGTGCCATTTGGGGAGTGAACCAGAGGATGGAAGCTCTCTCTCTCTCTGCCCCTGCCTCTCCGTAACTCACACTTTCAAATAAATAAATAAATATTAAAAAAAGGAAAAAACCTTCTGCCTTAAAAATTCTAGACTACATATCAGCTTTCAACATTTTGAGATATAAGCACGCAACTATGTTGCCCCTTTTCAAAGAGTCCACTACTATTAATAGATTAGGTCCTTTTCCTTGTGTGCTAGTTATTAATATCATGGAACTAGGGCTGGAGTTGTGGCACAATGGGTTAAGCAGCTGCCTGTCCCAAATGAGTACCAGTTCAAGTCCTGGCTGCTCCACTTCTGATTTAGCTCCCTGCTAATGTCCCTGGGAAAGCAGTGGAAGATGACCAAGTGTGTGGGCCCCTGCTATCCACGTGGGAGACCAGAAAGAAGCTCCTGGCTTCAGCCTGGCCCAGTTCCGACTGTTGTTTTGGGGATTGAACCAGTGGATGGAAGAGCTCTCTCTATCCCTGTTTCCGTTTCTCTCCTTTTGTAACTTTGCCTTTCAAATCAACAAATAGTCTTTAAAACACACACACACACACACACACACACACCATGGAACTTTCATTTGCCCAGACCTGATTTTTTTTCTTCATTGTTGTCTCGTTCATTATCATCACGATGTACAAATTCATCCCCCTCACTCTCTCCATCTGATCTGTCAGTGTCACTGTCATCAGTGCTGTCATCGTGCTTATCTTGATCCATGTCTTCAGGATAACCATCATCTTCACTTGTGCTGGAGACATCATCATCATGACCCCGCTGAGCTGAAAGGGGAGGGAGGGCACAGAACAGGTAGTAAGATTGGATCCTCCACTATGTGGTACCCAGACATACAGAAAAGTATGCTCACTTTAAACTCAGAATGTTTCAAAAGAATTCTGCACATGATCTCAGCTATTCAGTCTGACAATATTTCCTGTTGACTGTATTTTCAAACACTTCTTTTTGGCAATGTAACGTTTTTCTTTTTTAAAAAAAGTGTTCGAATTTGAAAACATACTCTTTTAAAAACTATATACACACATACAGGCACAGTGACTATACAATGATGCTCTGGTCTGATGGCAATAAAGCTGAAAGGGAAACAGGTGTTCAAATCAGAAGGCACTGGCAGTAAGTGATCTGAGAAAAGCTTAATGCAAGCATAAAAAAACTTGTTTCCTTACATATCATGCTTCTACTTGGGCAGAGCCCATGATTTATGGACTGGTCTATATATAGTATTTGTTTATTTCCTAAGTTCTGAGGGTGGTGAGTAACACTGTTCAACAGGGCCAATATGAACCTATATGGGTGCTGGTTCCTATCTTAACTGCTCTGCTTCCGATCCAGCTCCCTGCTGGTGCACCTGGAAAAGCAGTGGAGGATGGCCCAAGTGTTTGGCCTCCTGCCACCTGCATGGGAGACTTGGAGGAGGCTCCTGGCTCCTGGATTTGGCCTGGCCCACCCCTGCTGTTGTGACCATCTTGGTAGAGACCCAGCACGTAGAAAATTAAAAACAGTAACAACAACAACAAAACCCAAAAACAAAAATAGGACTAACATAAAAATGACAATGAGGAAGGACATAAGAACAAAGGGAACAGACACTCCTTACCCAGTTCAGGACTGTATAGCATGTCTTCGTCTCGCCTACGAGGGGGAAGGTCCAGGGCAAAGCCCACTTTACGGCCATACATCTGTAAGACCTGAGGAGGAGGTGGGCCAGGGGGAGGGCCAGGAGGTTTTCTACCAGGGGGCAAACGTGGAACACCATGTCCAAGAAGAGGAAGTATAGAAACCGCCCGAGTTGGAGGTCTGTAAAGAAAAATTAAAGCAATGAGATATTTAAATCCTTGTCTACAAAATTTTCAAGGATTTTACATTTAATCAAGAACCATACTGTTTATAACCACATTGTATTTTATTTCTCACTGTTTAACTGTGGCACTTGTCAAGAAGTGTTTTTAATAAATGCTCTCTGTGACACCACTTCCTTACCCATAGGCTGAAGTTTTCTTAAGGATGGAGGGTGGCTGGGCACCAGGAAGTGGAATATCCTGGATCAAGATGTTGGAAGGAGCGTGCGGCATATCTGGCAAAGGAATACTCTCCACTTCGACATGCTGAGCATTCTGAAACGGAAAGAACCTTTCAACAGCAGGATAAAAATCAAACTATAAAACTCAACACAATCATTTCCATGTCAGCTGTTTCATAACCTGTATTTGTTTTCCAACTAATGTAAATATGAAAACAAAAACCAGAAAAGTCAGTAATTCCAAACCGTCAAAGAAACCTTTATCTTCCTTGAAAAGAACCGAACCCTAGCTAGCTGTTTTTCCCTTCCACTATAAGCTGCCTCATTTTGGATATGATTTAAAACAGTTGCTGTTCAGAGAAATCCCAATGGTTACAAGTGGCACCAAAGCTACCTTCTTTAAAAATTTAGATGACAGTATAATACATATCAACAAAATATAACCAATTGGCTCTAATTATAAGTCTGTCTGTGTTCTGTTCTCCGCTGTATTAGCTGTTTGACACTTGGTAGGTTTCCTTAAGGTTTCAGATTGTTGTAAAAAGGGAACCCATACTAATTTACAAAAAGTACACCATTTATTTTTCTGTTTAATTTTGAAGTAAAATTTACAATGAAACGTATAAACTCAATGAGTTTTGACAAATACATGTTCCTCATACTCTCTTTCCCAGTCAATCCTAATGCCATCCCAAGTCAATTATTGTTACAATCCTGCCCCTCCATTTACATTAGTTTCACCTGCTTTAGAATGGCTGCTAGGGTCAGTGTACATTTTTTTAAGAAACTGCCAGGATGAAGAGGTTTAACATGATCAATTCTCTCAGTAACTTAAAAGAGTAAATCTAAATATAACATTTTCTCAAAAGAATTTGATTACCTTGACAGCATCAAAATACTGGCTGAGTTGAGCCCTCTTCTGTTCATATTCTACTTCTAGCTTTCTCAATTCTTTATAAATATCTGGATTCTCTTTTTCATAAAGTCGGAGAATACGTTCAAAGGTTTCACGCAGCTTTTTACGCTTGTCTTTCAGTACTTTCTCATTTAACTGTGGCTGTTGCACTGGGTTAAACTCTGAGAGAAAAAGCAGATTATAAAATTAAATACAAAAGGCCATATCATTTAGGTATCAATAGGTTATAAAAATAAGACAAAAACTTCCTTAGTCATACTAAACTTTTTACACAGGGATCTACATGTCAATATGAGGTTGCGGCCATTTGGGCAGTAAACCAACAGATGAAAGACCTTTCTCTCTGTTTTTCCCTTTCTTTGTCTGTAACTCTACCTCTCAAATAATAAAATTGTTTTTAAAAATTTTATTTAAGTTATGCAAGTTTCATGTATTTCATATATACAGATTTAGGAACACAGTGAGACTTCCCACCCCATCCTCCCTCCTGTCCATACTCCAACTCTCTCATTCCCACTCTTCATTTTTACATAGATCTACTTTCAGTTTACTTAATGATCTTTTTTTTTTAAGATTTTATTTATTTATTTGAGAAGTAGAGTTACAGATAGTGAGAGGGCGAGACAGAGACAAAGCTCTTCCATCTGCTGGTTCACTGCCCAAATGGCTGCAACTGCCATTTTACTCCAATACATTACATTTTAGGTACTCTATTACCTCGGATCAGGGAAAACATACAGTATGTGTCTTTTTGGGACTGGCTTATTTCACTAAGTATAATGGTTTCCAATTGCATCCATTTTGTTGCAAAAGACAGAATTTCTTCTTCTTTTTTTTTACAGCTTAGTAGTACTCTATTGTGTATATATACCATAATTTCTTTATCCAGGTCTCAGATGGGTCCACCTCTTGCCACTGAAGTCATCTGTGGAGTAAACCAGCAGATGGAAGAGCCTTCTCTTTTTCTTTCTCCCTCTGTCTGTAACTCTACCTCTCAAATAAATAAAATATTTTAAAAAAAGTTTTATAAAGGGAAAGGTTTTCATGGGCTGGGATAAAAGTTTCAGTGGTAGATGATGATTCTCAAACTTAAGATGCAAGGTGGCCAGTGCCGCGGCTCACTAGGCTAACCCTCCACCTGTGGCGCCAGTAGCCCAGGTTCTAGTCCTGGTTGGGGCAGCGGATTCTGTCCCAGTTGCTCCTCTTCCAGTCTAGCTCTCTGCTGTGGCCCGGGAAGATAGTGGAGGATGGCACAAATGCTTGGGCCCTTCACCCGCATGGGAGACCAGCAGAAAGCACCTGGCGCCTAGCTTGGATCAGCGCAGGGCGCCAGCCGTACTGGCCATTTGGGGGGTGAACCAAGGGAAAGGAAGACCTTTCTCTCTGTCTCTCTCTAACTCTGCCTGTCAAAAAAAATGAATAAATAATAAAGAAAAAAAGATGCAAGGGAAGACAGTATCTTACATAATTTCAGCTATGAAAAAGTATTGAATATATGTGAGACTGAATAAAACTGCTATAAGTAATGTGATACTTCACATAATACTTTGATGTTAAATATAGATGAATCCCCAACTCCTCACTGATGGTTCAACTTAGGATTTTTTGACTTTACAATGGTGCAAAAGCAGTATGTGCTCTGTAAAAGCTGCACTTCAAGTACACCATGTTTTTCACGTTCAGTACAATATTCAATAAATTATAAGAGATATCCAGTACCTTACTATAAAATAGGGTGCCCAATTATAGGTTGATGTAAGTGTTTTGTACATATTTAAAATATGCTAGGTTGAGCTGGGAAGTCTGGGAGGCTGGATATGTTAAATACATTTGACCCAAGATATTTCAATTTAGGCTGCGTTCACTGAAGGGTAACCCTGCTGTAAGTTGAAAAGCATTTGATGGTTTTACATCCTAACTAAATGGCTAAGTATCTTTTTAGATTTTCTCATTCAAGAAATGGGGCATAGTTTTATATTTATGATGGCTCAATATTTAAATTTATATGATACTTGCAAACATTAAAAAAATAAGACAAACAAAAAAACCCCAAAGTGAGTGTAGGCATTTGGCCTAATAGTCAAGCGGCCTGGCCTGTATCTCATCCCATGTCAGGGTGTCTGGGTTCCAGTCCCTACTCTACTCTTGATTCCAGTTTCCTGCTAATGCCCCAGGGGGCAACAGATTATGTCTAAAGTGATTGAGTCAATCTCTGCTACCCAGGTGGGAGACCTGGATTGAGTTCCTGGCTCTTGGCTTCACCGTGGCTTTTTGGGAGTGAATGGGTAGATGAGAGACCTCTGTCTCTCTCTTACCACAAATAATAAAGCAATGAACCAACCCCACAGTGATTGCATAAACCAGATTTATCTTCTCCCCCAAAAATGAGCTGACCAACTGGGCCTCATAACAACTGGCTTGAGAATCTACCCAAACCCACTCAGCTAGGGAACAGGCCAAACAAGCAGAATTTCTAGCCAGACTCCATTAAGGCACTCCTCCTCACCTTACGTCACAATGCCTAATATGAAACAGAATCCTTTTCTTTTTTAGGGCTCAAGTGGTTAATTATTTACTCATTCAATGAGTCATTATTGAAATCCTCCTATAAGCCAAGTACTATGCAATGTGGAGAATTCCAGGGGTTATTCCTGCCCTAATCAGGTAACTGCTACAACAATAACCACAATAAAGCAGGCTAAAGCATTTAATGAGTAGAAGTAGGGATTTGGGATAAAAAGGAAAAGCAGTTAGTTCTGGTTAAATAATTGGTTCCCCCCTTAAGTTTAGATTTCTGTTTCTGTCAGGTCTATGGATCTTCATTCATTACCTGCCTGCCTGTGTGTGTGTAAGACTATTATAGTTGTTATACAATCTACCGTTTTTATAAATTCATACCCATTTCATCCAATTTTTCCATATCTCGGATAATTTGTTTGGGATCCTTCATCTTCAAAACTGCAGCTCGTACCATCATGCGTTGTTTTTTGTTCTGGGAAAAATGAAAGACAAGCAGAATGTCAAGAATCCGGACACTCATGAGTTTTATTTCAATCTGCTTTAAGAATCTATTTACACTGAATTTCTCCTTGTTGCTGATCACTTGCTTCAATCACCAGAAAGAGAACTATGTAATTTTTTGCTCTCCAAATATTTAGAGTTTAGTAAAAAAATGTTATTAGATGTGTCTTCTTAGACAGCATTTCTTTTAACCTTGTTTACTCCCATTCACTGATTCACTAGCTTTTTTAACAAAGCAGTTATGTTTTAATACATAAATTATCTTCAAAAGTATTTCTTAACTCACTGGTCAAATAAACATGCCATTATAACCCATTGTAAATGTATCTCCAAAGTTATTTCAGTTTCATTTCTAAGCAGAGGAAGTTCTGGCTTAGCAAATTTCATAGTTTTTATAAGAAGCAAAATATCTCTTCTGTCAAATAATTGGAAATGTTATTTTGAAATCCATTAATCTCGAATAACAATATGTGCCTAACACAGACAGATATATAGAATGCTTCTGAAATCATACCTTCTTTAGTTCTCTCTTCCGGGCTTCCTTTCCTTAAAAGAGAGAGACAGAGAGAAGATGACTTTCAAATTATCAATGTTAGCTTTCTCCAACTTAATATTCTTCATTGTGGGAGGCTATGCTGTTCACTATATATCATTTAGCAGCACCCTTGTTCTCCACCTCCAATATACCAACAGAATCCTCTCAATCACATCAAGTTTCTTAAATAAAAAAATCTTAAGGAAAAAGATATAGAAAATACTAAGGGCTTGAAAATTTAGGTTAAATTGTTTGAAATTCCTAACCTAAAAAGGCTCAAGCCAGCTGTACTTGTAAGCCAATCAAACCTGAAAATAAAATATGAATTCTATTTGTATGTTTAAAATTTTGTGTGCCCACATACTGTAAAACCTTAAATACTTTATTCTTCCTATCACTGCTGTTCTTGTAATTAAGCCACAATGAAACAGTTTATCTAGTATCTGCAATTTTTAATTCTTCTCTACCTCATCATCCCATACTGATGGACACTTACGGGCTTGGTCTGTGGGGTTCATAAATTTTCCACTCTTGGTGGATGATGTAGATCTTCGTCCCATGTTGACAATCTGTGTGTTTCACTTTTTCATAAAAAAAAAAATACCTGCAAAGACAAAGAAGTAGCTCATTTTTCTTCTATTTATAACATTTTTTCTTTTTCTTTTTTAAAGATATTTATTTATTTGACAGAGTTACAGACAGTGAGAGAGAGAACCTGAGAGAAATGTCTTCCTTCCGTTGGTTCACTCCCCAAATGGCCACCACAGCCAGTGCTGCGCCGATCCGAAGCCAGGAGCTAGGTGCTTCTCCTGGTCTCCCATGCGGGTGCAGGGCCCAAGCACTTGGACCATCTTCCACTGCCCTCCCAGGCCACAGCAGAGAGCTGGACTTGAAGAGGAGCAACCAGGACTAGAACCTGGTGCCCACATGGGATGCCAGTGCCGCAGGCAGTGGAGGATTAACCTACTGTGTCACAGCACCGGTCCCCATTTTTTCCTTTTTAGACTTGATTTTGATAAGAAACACTTCTTTGATTACTTTTGTGAAAGCAGAGTCTTCCTTAGATTTTTTTTTAATGTTTATATTTATTTGAAAGGCAGAGTTACGAGGAGATAAAGAAAGAGAGAGAATCTTCATCAATTGAATCACTCCCAAATGGCTGAGACAGACTGAAGCTAGCAGCCCAGAGCTTCTTCCAGCTCTCACAAGTAGATGCAGGGGACCAAGTACTTGGGCCATCTTTTGCTGCTTTCCCAGAGGCATAAGCAGTGAACTGGATCAGAAGTGGAGCAGCCCGCACTCCAACTGGCGCCCATATGTGATGCTGGTGTCACAGGAGGCTTAAAAAAACGATTTACTTTTTTTTTTTTATTTTTTTGTTTTTTAACAGGCAGAGTGGACAGTGAAAGAGAGACAGAGAGAAAGGTCTTCCTTTGCCGTTGGTTCACCCTCCAATGGCCGCCGCGGCCGGCGCACCGCGCTGATCCGATGGCAGGAGCCAGGAGCCAGGTGCTTTTCCTGGTCTCCCATGGGGTGCAGGGCCCAAGCATCTGGGCCATCCTCCACTGCACTCCCTGGCCACAGCAGAGAGCTGGCCTGGAAGAGGGGCAACCGGGACAGAATCCGGCGCCCCAACTGGGATTAGAACCCGGTGTGCCGGTGCCGCTAGGCGGAGGATTAGCCTAGTGAGCCACGGCGCCGGCAAAAACGATTTACTTTATGAAAGGCAGAGTGACATAGAGATCTTCCTTCTGCTGGTTCACTCTCCAAATTCCCACAACACCTGGGGCTGGGCAAGGTCAAAGTCAAGAGCCAGGAGCTGTTATCTGGTCGTCCCACATGGGTGGCAGGGACCCAAGCACTTGGGCCATCACCTGCTGCCTCCCAGGAGCATTAGGATGAACCCGGATTGGAAGTAGAGGCAGAACTTATTCTAGGCACTTTGACATAGGATGTCAATGATTTTAACACAGGATCTGGTGCATACAAGAAAGATGGCCTTAACTTTCTTGACCATGAAAAATTAGATCTCTGTTACTCATGAGAAATGTAATGGATCTAAGGATCAGTTCGATATTATTTAACTTTTAAGAAAATGGATCCCAGCACTGACTCTGTCAATTGAAAATATCAACTAGAATGAAATTTGAAAAATAAAATACAGACGCTAATTTCATGGCTATGGCACACCTTTGCTATGAGAAGCCACTAGTTCTTGTACATCCTTATTATATTTCCATTTAGGGTGTCTCTATGGTTTTCCTCGCCACATATGTTTTACCAACACCACAAAAACAGCAAAAACTCATTAATTAATTTAGGCATACTTAATCCACATTAAGTTTTGATTTAGACATAGCTATTTAAAGAACTTAAAATATAAGTAAAAGTGTTAACACTAAAAATTAGTATTATACTAGTCCACCCAAAATACCAGTATTTTCAATATTATGTTTTCTTACTAGTGCCTATCTGACTACTGATTTGTATTTTCTAAGGTAACTGAAAGAGACAATTATGCTTGAATGTATTTTGTAAGCCCGGACTTTTATTAACATCACTTTTATTTCAAAGGTTTAACCATGTGAAACAACCTTTCCATTATATAAGTTGAATTTTGCTTCCTTTGGAAAATAAATGCTTTGGAAAGATTGGAAGGAGAAAGCCAGGATGTAATATACAGATAAATACAATTATATCTGCCTTTTATGAAGATTTTGTCAGACCAGTTTATTGGTCAGGGCCTTTTTCACCAAGTGTTCCAACTGCCCGGATTTCTGCTAGATGTTTCAGAATTCTGAAAATTATTTTACCCAGGAAAGTGGGTAAAATACTCCACTGGAGGCGGAGTAGGAGGCAAGAAGGGCAAGAACAAGCAAAATCAGTACAAAGTCTCTCGCCTGCATCTTTTGTGTTCCCCTTTCCCAATTATCCTCAGGGTCTTATTTTTACCCTGCTCTCTCATAACGGAATCACAGGACAAATATCAATTACAGAAAATTTTTACACAAGATAAGGGAGTCTCGGTCTACACAAACTACTTTTTTTTTCTTTTAGCAGAGGTGGTCGGGAAATCACGCCCGAAAAGCCCGGGGGCTCTAAGTAACCAAAGATGCATCAAGGCGGCAGGGTCCAGGTTCGCCAAAAACAGCAACCAGAGCAGCAACTGCCGAAACCATAGCGACGGTTGGTCTGAGCTCTATGCACAAGAAAACGTCAAACCGGAGGCCACCGGTCAGCGTGCACGGGAAGCGGCGCCCACCTACCCGGGGAAGTCAGTCACGTAATCGGGGGACGCCGGGCCACCTTACACCCATGGATTTCCCTAGTCCGCAACCCGGGAGACCCCAACCGCGGAAGAGCGGGGCGAAAGGGCCTGGTGTCCCCGGGAAACCGCGCAGGCTACCGGGAGGGACGGGAGACGGATTAGAGGAGTAAAGCAATCCCGCACACTCACACTTCTGCAGGGCTCCCAGGGCTGCGAGAAGCAGGGAAGGGACGACTGCTGGCCTCTTTTACTTCGGAGGGGCCTTCACCTCTGCCTCTCGGTCAACCACCCAGCCCCCGCCATCTTGAAACCTCGCGCCCCTCCGCCATCCCTACGTCACTTCCTATCTTTCCGGCCGACGATTTCTTAGCGTTGCTGTGTCCTGGAACCATAGAGAGTACCCTAGAACGCCAGGACCAGAGTCGCTTCCGCTCCAGTAGTGACGCGATTGGTCGATTCTTAGCTAAGAGCCCGCCTCCTTACGCAGTACCGAGACTCCCCATGTCGATGGACACTTACCTCCACCAGTAAAAATAAGAAAAAGGAAGCGAGTCTCTGATTAGCTGGCTGTCTCGCTTCTCGTGCCGGAGGCCTTATGACCTCATTTCCGGGATCAGCTCTCATTGAGCCAACGGGTGCCGGTACTTTGGGAACGTGGGGAGGTGTTTTGCGCTGTCGGTTTCCTGGGTTTGTGTTAGTTTTTGAATTTTCACGTTCCTTGTGACGTGAGCGGGTGTCATCCTCTGGGAATGTCTCCGTTTGAAAACGAGTAACACTCAAGTAATGAAACTCGACTTGTCTCCGAGTTTAACGTGCTTTGCAAGCGTCAGGTCATCCCACGTGGACGCCTGGGTGCACCTCGAATTTCAATAGTGGCTCTTACACACGCAGACTGTTTTTAGACCTGAACAACTACAACAGCGCCCGTATTAGAGTCTCAAATGCCGATCCATAGGATTCATTTTCTGAGGAGGAAATGTGGGAATACATATGCAGTTAGAATTCATGAGTGGCTAGGTTGAGGAAAAATTTTTATACATTACATATAAAATATGTATTATGTAATATAATACTTAAAATTATGTGTAGGTATGTGTATAATATATGTGCACACACGCACTCCGTTCCCGACCGGCGTTTTCATCAGCCAGGGGTCCTCTGTGATGTCATCATTGACGCCAGGTTCACTTGCCTCTAGTCTTCACCCTTTCCTTCCCCGCAGTGTCCCCGTCCCCAGGAATTCCTCCCTCAACTTTCCCCCTTAAAGGTAAGTTTAAGTGTTTTAAAAATTTGACTGTTAAAGGACACACTTGGTTATTTCTGGTCTTAATCTGAGTATCCCTTTTGGAAAATCAGCTAGACCGAGGCCAGTTCTTACTGTCTGTTGTAAATATTTTAAAATGTTGTGGGGAGGCATAATAATTTTTAACAAAATGCTTAATGTCCTTAATGATATAAAATGAGGTTCGTACCTACATTTTTTGTTTCAGTAAATTTCTTAAAAAATGATTTTTTTTTTTTTTGAAATAGAGTTACGGAGGGAAGGAGAAACACAGGGAGGTCTTCCATCCTTTGGTTCATTCCCCAGATGGCACCCAAGGAGCCAGCAGCTTCTTCCAGGTCTCCCACATGATGGCAGCGGTCCTCCCATTGCTTGGGCCATCTTCCACTACTTTCCAGGTCATTAGCAGGGAGCTAGACAGGAAGTGGAGCAGCCTGGACTCCATATGGGAAGTTGGTACAACAGGTGGCAGCTTTATCGGCTACGCCACCAAGCAAGCCACTGTTTTAGTAAATTCTTGATTCTTTGATTCTGGAATGAATTTGAGTATCAGAGTAATAACAAGATCTTGTAAGTTATAGCTTATAAACCAGGTAGTAAAACAGAAAAGATTTAATTTTGAAGGTGAAACAAACTATCTTGTAACTAGCTTATAAAAGCAATAATAGAAGAGTAAGACAAAATGAAAGGTATGTTAGAAAAGTCCAAGTCTTTTGCAGCAGGTTTGTGGGTAGACACTGAAAGTCGCAATGGAATGTGTTCCTTGGTGAAAGATTTAGAAAAAAAGCATATTCCGGGCCGGTGCTGTGGCAAAGTGGGTTAATGCCCTGGCCTAAAGCATCGGCATCCCATATGGGCGCCGGTTCTAATCCCGGCTGCTCCACTTCTGATCCAGCTCTCTGCTATGGCCTGGGAAAGCAGTAGAAGATGGCCCAAGTCCTTGGGTCCCTGCACCCACGTGGGAAGCCCTGAAGAAGCTCCTGGCTCCTAGCTTCGGATCGGCACAGTTCTGGCCGTTGTGGCCAGTTGGGAAGTGAACCATCAGATGGAAGACCTCTCTCTCTCTGCCTCTCCTTCTCTCTGTGTAACTGTGACTTTCAAGTAAATAAATAAATCTTTAAAAAAAAAAAAAAGCATATGCACCCATAGAGATTCAGCTGAACCATTAGGTTTTCAGAGCCTCTGGATTTTTCTGAAATGAGGTAGTGAAATTGGCCACCAAATGCATCCTTTCTGGTAGTTTGAAATCAGATCATATTCTGTCTTGTAAAAACTTATAGTGTAATAAGGTGTATCTTTCCTTTAAATGACAAGTTTTTGAAGACTAGTAATTTCAGCATCATAAATACATTTCATGCATGTATTACTGAGGTTTACTTGCTTATATTCGAAATATCCCCAGAGTGCTTACACATTCACTTGAGTTTTAATTGAATCATCACAGTTGGTCAGAGTTGATTGAAATTATAGTCTTTATCTTTTAAAAAGTATATCCAGATTACATTGTGTAATTAGTACAAATTTACAGAACCATTGCCACCTTTCATAATCAAAGCAAAGTTACAGACATTTTTCAGTATCTTCCAGGTTACAGAAAATTGTACTTAATTTGGTGGTCAAAAATATGGTAGTATAAAAAATACCACTGGAAGGTTCAGGGTTTGTGTTTAGGCAGAAGTTACTAAAATGTCCCCTTAGAACTAAATGATGCTTGAAACTAGTGGTGGAAAGTCTTTGCATCAGATGTAAATTTTAAGAATTTTGATTAGAAATTAGAAAAGGAATAGGTAACACCTGCTTTGTGATAGTATTCAATCCAATGTTGATTTGGTAGAACAGAATGAGAAAATATTGTGGAATATAATCTTGTACTTCAAAGGACCCAGCTCCAGTTGATCCATTGTTGATAAACACTCAAGAACCATCTAGTTTTATACCTCCAAATCTCCTTTCCAAATTATTTACCCCATTTATATCCATATTGGAAGTAAATGAAAAATAAAGCAAAGAAGCAGACATGCATTATTGAAAAGGTAGTAGAGAAATATCCCAGGGGCAAATAAAATGACAGTTCATTTCATTTGGCGTTTCACTGTGTTGGTGACCTCAGTAATGGCATGATGATATTTTTCTGAGGCTGACTTGAACTCCACCAGATGCTTCTCGTAACTTTTGATAGCTGCTTCAAGCTGTGTTTTCTCCACTGCTCCCAGGATAGCACGGAAGATCATATCTATGCCAAGGCCAAGAACAGCAACTCCAATGCTGCCAAGAAGAGAGGCACCAATTTGAGTTAACACAGTGACCAACTTATTTATGATGCCCGTTGTGACATTTGAGCCCACAAGTTTAACAGCCACTGCACTGGCTGCAGATGTAGCTTCTCCCAGGATGACAGAAATAACCTTTTGTACCAGTGCAATTTTCTCATTTTCCCTTTCCTTAATATCCTGAAGTTTTCTGTAAAGGGTTGGCTCTAGTTTATCTTTTAGTGCTTCATCAACCTTTTGCAGTTCCTTTTGGATTTTTGTCATGGCTTGGATAATGATATCACAGTTTTCTTTGATGGTTCCGTCTCTTTTCATCTCAATGGCATCCAGCCTGCACCCCAGGTGCATATTTAGAACTTCTGTCAGCTTATTGGTGGCATAGAAGCTGTCAGATAAGCAGTCAAGGAGCTGCTGGTGAAGGCGGTTTACTTCCTGCCGCCTCCTTGGGTTCTCTGGGTAGAGGAGGTCACTCTGAGCCATATTTCAGGTATGAACTGAAAAAAAAAAAAAATCTTCATTAAAAGTGTTGAAAAATGTGGTTGGCACTGTGGCTAAGCCTCCAGCTGTGGCTGCTGGCCTCCCATATTATAGCTAGTTCGTGTCATGGCTGCTCCTCTCCTGATTCAGCTCTGCTTATGGCCTGGGAAAGCAGTGAAAGATGGCCCAAGTGCATGGGCCCCTGCACCTATGTGGTAGAACCGGAAGAAGCTCCTGGATTCTGATTGGCCCAGCTCCAGCCATTGGAGTGAACCAGTGGATGGAAGACCTTTCACTCTGTGTGTGTGTGTGTGTGTGTGTGTGTGTGTGTCTTTCTCTCTCTGTAATTCCCTCTCAAGGAAATAATTTTTTTTTAAAGTGCTTAAAAAGTTTTGAAAAATATCTGCTATCTTTGTAGATCTGACTAGGAAATTTTTCACTTTATGCATATGAGGGTGGCAAAATTCTTTCCAAGGAATTCCTCAGAAAATTCAAGTTTTTTTTTTTAACTGATTTCCATGAAACTTGGAGTCAGTGTATGGAAAATGTAGGTAACAGACTACAGTCCATTTATGCATAAATTAAGACATTAGATTTTTGTAGTGGTGCTAAATCTAGATAGCAAATACTCATGTTAATCAGGCATCTGGTTAGTAAACATGTTTATTTCCAGGTAATGGGTGATAACTTACTTGTAACAGACTCCAATTAGAAATGATTAGCTCTTGATTACTAATGCTTCTTAATTTCCTCATCCCCTAATTACCATACTGACTACACTTACCAAATTGGTTTCTCAAAATGGAGTCAGGCCAGAAGAATATTAAGATCTCTTTAGTTTATAGGGCTATTAATATTAAAACTTTGTGTTTATATACTTTATTATCTTAATTTTAGATATTCAGATCACTTTCTATCTCTACAGGGAAACTGTTTTCTAAACCTAGAGACAGCCAAAGACAACACACATAAGAATCTAACTGACTTCAAACTACTTCTGTGGAACTGATTACTGCTAATGTCTAAAAAAAAGAAAAGTAAAGGCAGTTAGGTTACAAAGTAATAGAAAAGTAAACATAAAAATAACATTCAGTTTTCCAGTTGCTAGAGGTAAAAATCCTGTTTAAGTTAGAAATAGTAAATCTTGTAAAAAATGTAAAAATCTCAACATAAACTGCTTATTGTAGCGTACATGATTTTTTAGAATAGATGCTATTAGAATAGATGCTGTTCTAATATTTCTAAAAAATTTAAAGGGACAACAAAAATTTGCTACCATGTTTTTCTCAAAAACAAAAAGCAGGTGAAACCAAGAAATAAAGATATAAAATTGATGAGAAAAGCACCTCCATGTAAGACATTCCATTTAAAGCTTTTCTGTTGGAGATGCTACATTTTAATCATAGTAATGAGAATTGAAAAGCTGAGTATTTCTCTGAGATTTGGCTGGCAGCTCTGAGTCAAATGTTTGATTAGGTTAAAACAAGTATCATGTATTTCTTCCTTGTTCATATTTTGTGTTTTAAATACTTTTGCTAGTCCAGAGTTTTACTTTTTTGTTTTTTTGTTTTTGTTTTTTAAAGATTTATTTATTTATTTATTTAAAAGGCAGAATTACAGAGAGAGAGGGAGATACAGAATGAGATCTTCAACCTGGTTCAATCCCCAAGTAGCCACAACAGCTGGGCTGTACCAGGCCTAAGCCAGGAGCCCAGAATACTATCTGGGTCTCTCATCTGGTTCTTCCACGTGGATATGGGGGTCCAAAAACTTGGAGCATCTTGCACTGCTTTCCCGGGCACTTTTAACAGGGAGCTGGATCTGAAGCAGAGCAGCAGGCACTTGAGCCGGCACCCATATGGGATACTGGCATTACAGGCTGTGGCTCAACTGGCTATTCCACAATGCTAGCCCATTGTGTTTTACTTTTTAATGGTGTTATTTTTATTACACAAGAAATACACATGCTGTTGTAGAATACAGTAGCAATAAACTAATAATCATAAGTTTTATATACACTGCTGCTCAAAGGCAACCATCAAAAATGTGTTGGCTAGGGCCGGCACTGTGGTGTAGTAGGTTAAGCCTCTGCTTGTGGCGCTGACATCTCACATGGGCATGAGTTTGTGTCCCAACTGCTCCTCTTCCGATGTAGCTCTCTGCTGATGGCCCAAGTGCTTTGGCCCCTGCACCCGCGTGGGAGACCTAGAAGAAGCTCCTGGATCCTGGCTTCAGATGGGCCCAGCTCTGGCTGTTGCAGCCTTTTGTGGGAGTAAACCAGCAGATGGAAGACCTCTTTCTGTCTCTTCCTCTCTCTGTAATGCTGCCTCTCAAATCTTAAAAAAAAAAAAATGTTGGCTGATAGGTTTCTGGATGTATCTGTATGTATGTGCTTATGTATGAACACAAATGAAATCACACTGTATGTATTGATGGGTATTTATGTCAATAAATAATCACATGGTAAAATATTGGTTGTGCTGGGTATGTGTTTGAGACTGGATAAACATTTCATTTGGGGAGAAGGTAGACAATGTGCAGGGGACAGTGCAGTTGTTACCATATCTGTGACTCTTTGCAAAGCTTATAAATTATTTAGAATGATCTATATTATACTTTGCCATTATTAAGCTGCAGTTAGCATCAGAAAGAACAAAATGCCATTTTCTAAAAGTTTTACTAAGTATCAAGAGTATACCATAGGGCCAGTGCCGCGGCTCACTAGGCTAATCCTCCGCCTCGCGGCGCCGGCACACAGGGTTCTAGTCCCAGTCGGGGCGCCGGATTCTGTCCCGGTTGCCCCTCTTCCAGGCCAGCTCTCTGCTGTGGCCAGGGAGTGCAGTGGAGGATGGCCCAAGTGCTTGGGCCCTGCACCCCATGGGAGACCAGAAGTACCTGGCTCCTGCCATCGGATCAGCGCGGTGCGGCGGCCATTGGAGGGTGAACCAACGGTAAAGGAAGACCTTTCTCTCTGTCTCTCTCACTGTCCACTCTGCCTGCCAAAATAATAATAATAATAATAAAAAGAGTATGCCATAAAATGAATAAACTTCTTATGTTTTATATCTGCAGCTTATAGTTTGATTTAGAGAAAAAAAAAACAGGCCTTTCTGAGTTCACTTGGGTGAAAAATATGTTTGTGCCCAGTAACAATGATATGTTTCCTAATATACAGAACTTGATTAGGCATTCTATATACCTGCCATTTTTATTTTCTGTTAAACTCTTTAGAGAAAATGGGCTCCTATGTTAATGCCAGTGAGTAAGCAACCCATCCTAGCACAGTCATTCTTAGTCTGGATATGAGAAAGTCTAGATATGAGAACCTCAGAAATGTGGGATGAGGGAATGAAGATGTTTTTCTGTTAAACTAAACATGTAAATGATCTATTCGCCACATCATAAAGATATACTTAGGAAGTGGGTGGAGGAACATACATTTTTAATGGATTAAGAATATTACTATGTTAGATTTAGAAAAAATGTACTGGAACTTCTGTTATTATCCTTGATTTAGATCCAGCACACACATGTATACACACATACACAGAGACAACAGTCACAAATTTCATTTTCTGATTCTATTCTACTTAAAGAAATTGCTTATTGAGGATCTAATAAATGTTCTTCAAACTCACTAAAATGTGATTTGTACAGATTTTTTTTCTTCTAGGAATTTTCCATTAAACTTTTCTTTTTCTTTATTCCTGGTTTTCAGATCTTACCATGAGATGGAAACTCTAGTTTCCGTATTTCAGTTCAGAAGACAACTGACTACATCCCTCTATGGATTTTTAGGTGAGAGTAGTTTTTCTTATCCTGAAAATGTGGACGCCATATCTAGTGGCTTTCACATGCCATTATAAGAAGGCATAGCTTCCAAAAAAGGACTGTTATTCTACCTCAGGATAAGCAAATGGAGATATGAAACTTCCTTCTTGAATGCTTCCAAGTGAGCAGTTCCTTTTCAATTAACTTTATATCTTAATCGTCAAATGTATCTGAAACAGGACAGGCTATGTGTTTTCTTCGAGAAAGTAATGATGGGGCTCCTCTGTCTCCACCATATTAAAATACCATAAAAGCACACTATTAAACAGTATTCAGGTACTGAGCTGTTTTCTCACCTCCATTAAAGTCAGGAGAAAGATAATAGCTGAATTTCCCAAACAGGCTGGTTTCAACAGTGTGATAGTGAATTTTCCTCTGCTTTAATTTCATTAGGAAAAAAAAAGTACCCTGGTGTTAGCCAATCAGATTATTTTTTCATTGTTCTGGTTCCTTATCTATGCCTTACAAGGAAAGTGACTTTGAAATGACCAATTTACTTTCTCTGTTCTGTTTTGCTTTCGTTAGGCCTTTTGTCTAGAAAACCAACTTTCTCTATTCAGCTCATTAAAGTGTGCATTTTGTTTTATAGAATGAGCTGCTGCTCTGTTCTAGAATCGCAAATAAGCCAAGTAAGATCTCTAAGCTAAATTTGTTATAACTTTGTCTTTGGACAATTTGTCTTATACGGTAGTATTTTCCTGTGTGTAAGGTAGTATTCTAGGCTCTGTAAAGCATACAGACATGAAAAGGCATGGTTCCTGCTATCTTGGAATTTTGAATCTAGTTAGGGAGTTAAGACAGATTTATAATTACAGTATCCAGTTGAAAGTATGATTTACTATGAAATGACAGGTACTGTTGGTTTTGGAGGATGTCAGTTCAAATTTTGAGTAGTCTTTGTCTTAGTTTGTATTGCCTTATGAAGACATTTGGGAGACATCCTGGGAAGGCAAAGCATCTGCTCCTTTAAATTAATACTTTTAAATATGTGCTTTATAGTAAAGAAGAGATTAAATAATTTGTGGAAATGTCCACCATGGCAATGTGCAGTATCTCTACTTTGGTGCTTAACAGTTTAGTTCTGCATTTCAAGTTGATTAATTCCACTCAGCAAATTCAAAGTCCTGTAATTGAATGGAGTCACCCTTCTTAAAGAGCATGCTTGTTACTCAGGCAAACTCCAAGTGATGTCATGCTAACAGTAGGTGCTGTGCCTGAGATGAGTTCTGGCTTGTACACTTTGCCTTGTCTTACTACATTTTCAGTGCTGATTACCTACCACTTTTGTATGGCAAACTTGAACTTTTACATAATTTGAGTTATCACATGATGATGCTTCCTGTTAGAGAAAATTCGGGTTGAGGAATTACCATCCACTTCAATACAGTTTGTGCCATTTATATATTTTTTTGTTTACCAGTCTCTGAAATCGATTCTAAGGCGCCCTGGGAAAGCCTGATGGAGAATTACTAACCACTAGGTGGAGCTCTTGATCTCCGGGACTCAACTTCACCAGAGCATTTGCTGAAGCAGCTGTGCTTTCTGTTACTCTGTGCACACTTGGTCTCTGGGCTGGCAGATTTTTTTTTTTTTGACCCGAGTTCTGTTGCTAAACAAAGTCTGGAAATTTTTGACTTGTTATCTCTTACAAATTAGAAGAAAATAACTCTGGAAGTGTTCATATGGAATCTGGAGTTGAGCAGCATGCCTTAGGGAATTAAATTGAATCCAAAGGTAAACTTGAGATGGATTGAGAAGTAAATTTGATTGATGAATTGAGAAGTAAGCACTCAAGGTAAAAGAGCACATGAGAAATGATAGGAATATGAGAGTACTTCAGAAAGTTTATGGGAAAATATAATTAAAAGATAAATTTATTTTTCGGGTGGGAGGGACGTTATGGGGGGGAAGCCATTGTAATCCATAACCGTACTTTGGAAATTTATATTCATTAAATAAAAGTTAAAAAAAAAGACAATATATAAAATGTAGGTGAAAAAGTACAAAAAAAAAGATAAATTTATTTTTCTGCAAACATTTTGAAATCCATAAGTTTTTTATAATATGTATTTTGAGACCTTTTGTATATTGCTGATTGTATCTAAAAGTTTAAGATTATTGAGTGATACTATGTAGTTTTAGTTTCTTAGGAGATAGACTTCCCTAATAATGAAATATATCAATTGTCACACAAATAAAACTTTTCATGATACCTTTGTGGATAACATTACTGCATTGTTTGCTACGTACTAAAGGGTTTTAAAGAGAGAAATTAATATTAAGGTGATAGGAGGAAGTTTCACAGAATGATGTAATTTATGCTTTAATAGATGCTGGAGTTATAACAAATGAAAAGTGAAAGATTTGGTAAACCAAAATAAAATACAGAATCATTATCACTAACGTAAACTTTTTAAAACAAAGCAGGAAAAAACCTATAAACCTACCATCTCAGATTCTTTTGTTCTTTTCCAAAATTTATTTGTATGCATGTCTTTTATAATGTAATAATTAAATAAAATTCACTTTATATTAATTCACTTAAATTTTCCCCATATTGCTAGTTTTGAAAGCATTTTATTAGTTATATAAAGTGTTCCACACATCTTTACCATAATTTACCAAATCCCTAGTTATTTCATTATCACAAATAATGTTCTATTGAGCACTTTGATACACAGAGTTGTTTTCTTCCTCCAACAGCTGGACTAATTCTTTAGGCTAAATAGAAAAATTATATAACTAATGGGAATTAAAATTTTTATTACCTTTGACATATATTGCAAACTACATTATAAAGACTTTTATCCAGCCACCAACAGCATGATACGGGGTCTCTTTCATAGTTGAAGATGGTTCTATTTAAATATTATTGATGTATGAAGCATAAGGTAAAATTTTAAAAAGAAGAGTTCTTACCTTTCCAGAAATACATACTGAAAATGTTAATGGTGAAATGACATGGTCACAAATTTGCTTTTAAACATCTGGATCAGATAGTGGGAGAGGGTTTTTGAGAAACCAAGATTATATTTATATTGACAATTTAAAAAGCTTGAGACACAGAAAAATATAAACACATGTATGTAAACACACACTTAGACACAAATGAACACCACACACAGAGGAAAAAAGAGAGAGTTTCCCATCTGCTGGTTTACTCCCAAATGACTGAAATAGCTGAGGCTGAGCTGAACAAAGCTGGTAGCTGGGGATGGATTTGATGTCTTCATGTTGGCAGCAGGAACCCAATTATTTGAGTCATCACCACTGCCTCCTTGGGTCCTTTGGTGGGAAACTGAGGTCAGGAATCAACCCTGATTGGTTCCAATCCAGATGCTCTGATGTGGGATGCAGGCAGCATAACCACTAGGCTAAACACCCACTTTCTTGTTTTGATAATTTTCACAGCTGAGTTACGGGTACATGGGAGTTTATAAGATCATTGTTACCCTTTCTGTGTATGTTTGAATTTTTCCCATAATAACAGTTTTAAAAAGAAAAAGAATTGCATGATCCTGTCTAAAGCTCTGATGTTCAGTCACTCATGTTCTCTGACGTTCAGATTTCTTCGTGCTTTCACTTTTCTTCACTGTCCAAACTGGGTCCTTCTGTCAGACAAGTTTGCTTATTTGGGAGTGTGGAAGTGATATGGTACACCTAAGTAAGAAGTCATACAGGAGAAAGTGACAGGTACTAAGTAGTTCTGAACTTTCTTTAATTTAAATAAAAATCATGATCTGTAATTAAAAGACAAATTCATCATGATATAAATTCTTTTAAGGATTTTCTCTGATCAGAAAGCAATAATAAGTCTAGCCAGAAAGCAAAATATCAAGATCATTGATCAGCATTTATCAAATGCTCACTTTTGAAGCCTCTATTATATGTCTTGAGGATTTAAAAAAATAAAAAGGTTTATTGCCCTCAAAAGATAATAATGGTCTACTTGGAAACACACAGCAAATACACAATGATGCATTTAAATACAACTTATGAAGGAGTATGAGCATTGTATCTGAACTAGTATTAGATTCTTCATTTGTTCTTCCCACAGGTAAATACAGAGTGTTGATATTAATGTTAACAGCATACAAGGAAATGCCACCACCCAGATAAGCGACCCACATTACACAGGTGTCACTGCATCCTTAATCCTTTCTAATACTGATGTCTTTACTGCTTCTCTTCCCCTCTGTCCTAATCCTAGAAGTTGTTGATTTTTTTTCCTTTCTTCTTTAGAGAAATGATAGAAACATGCCATGGGACCCTCTTATTAGAAAGCTCTTTTGCTACTTTCTTTATGGCAAGTTTTTAGACTGATATGTTATTTCTGTCTCTCTTTAATATTGAGAATCAAAGTGTTATATCAATACTAATAGATCCATATTGCTTACCTTGCTGTGCGTCTGCGTTTGTGGTCCCAGCACTTGTTTTAGGAATACTGTTGTGCTTTTCTATCTGGTTTCATCTGGATGTTTCTGGTGGAATGTGATGACTTACAGGCTTTGCTAGTTTCTGCTGGGTCCCTCTGCCTGTCTGGTTATAGGCTATTTCTGGATGGCATGGTCCTCAGAATTCTTCAATTTCCTGTATTTGTATAAACTTAGTATATACTAAGTAATATAATTTGAAAGACTAGTGAACTAGTGAAACTTATTTTAAACTAATCTGCCGTTTTTGCTAATGAAAAGTGCTGTACACCTGAACTAATTCAGTGCAGTAAAGAGGGGGCTCTTTGATCACAGCTGTCTGGTTTGGGGATTCCATCTTGAAAACTATTCTGTATTCAGTTTGTGTTAGCTTCTGTTACATTTTTATATCTGTCTAATTGCTTTGGTTAGGTTCTCAGGAAATCCAGATATAGCCACAACATGGTCTCTCTTATATTGATGAATGGTCTTGGCAATATAAAATCCTTAAAGACCAAGTTGACTCCTTTCCCTTGAATCTTAGATCAGAGTCTTCTGTGTTTCTTCCGCTGGGTTCTGTCCTAATCTATAGATTTCATTACTGCATCTGAGCGGCAGCCCAAGAATACCCAGTGGGAAAGACCACACCTCTGAGAGGAGACAGTTCTAGTTTTGTGTGCTCTAAGTACCACTTTCTAATCATGTAACTTTAGGAAAATCATGTTACTTTTCTAAGTTTTTCCATGGGTGTAATGTACGTATTAATTTATAACTTACAAGTTGTCGTAATGGTTAAATGAGATAATGCACATAAAGCACTTTGCATAGTGGCTGATATGTGGCAAAAATTTACTAAGTGGTAGCTATTAAATATTTCTGTACTATTAATTAAAAATTTTTTTTTTATTTATTTGAAGAAGAGAGAGAGACTAAGAGAAAGACAGTGGTCTTTCGTATGCTGGTTCACTCTCCAAATGCCTGCCACAGCTGGGGCTGGGCCAGGCCTTGAATTCAATCTGGATCTTCCTCATGAGTGTTAGGGACCCAACTACTTGAGCCATCACTTGCTGCCTTCCAGGGTGCATATTGACAGGAAGCTGGAATGGAGAGCAGGGCCAGGGCTGGAAACAATGCACTCTGATACAAGATGCAGGTGTCCCCAAGTGGCGTCTTCATGACTGTGCCAAATACCTCCCCTTGTTCTTACATTAACAATGATATCTCCTGATGGGAACAGGGGAGGAGAGTGGAGTAGAGAATACAAATCCAGGATGCCTTACAGGAGATTTGTAAAATTAAAAGGTGATGCCCTATGGTGCTAAGAAAGAGCTGTTTTTGTCCCAGTGGATCATTTTGCCTTTGATATATTATAGGGGCCTAAGTGAAAAAGGAAAATATGTGTGGTCAGTGTATCTGAACTAGGTATGGAAAATAAAATAAATAGAATTCCAACAAGTGTACAGGGAGTTGAGTCTGGAGGAGATAATGCAGGTGGAGGGAACACTGAAAGCCAAGGAGCTAGACAAAAAGTTGTAGAGCATTTTCAGGGAACAAAGTTAGTCTACTGTGCAGGTGGTATGCAGTAGGTATGAAGCACTCAAGGAAAATAAGTAATGGAAAGTTGAGAGTGGTTTGTAGAAGACTTTAAATACCACGCTGGGAAATCTCAAACCATTGAAGTTTGTTTTTTTTTTTTTTTATTATAGTGTTTAGAGGTTTAGGTTTTACTTTATATAAACTAGAATAATGATAGGATGATAAAGCAGAGGTTACCAGCCCCATACCTATGGGAGATGGACAAGTTATATCAATCACTTGCCATATTTTAGTAAGTTATGTTTTGTTACTGAAGAGAGTACTTTTGAGGAGTGCTATTTAACCTCCTTTTTCCTGAGGCCATGAAGTTCTACTATTCCTCTTAACTTTTTGACTTAACTACTTTCCCACCACATAGCAGTCTAATTGGAGTTATAATAATTGAGATGTGAGCAGTAACAGTGCAGAGGAACAGGGCTCACTGTTCTAGTTTCTTTTTCAGAATTATCAGAGGAAAAACTAGAAGCAGTGTTGACTTCATACTGAGCCTCCTTGATCATCAGCTTGAACTTGACTAAAGTCAGTATTGACATCAAACCAGTAGTTGGGTCTGACACTGAAGGAAGAGGCACTTTTTCTTAGCAGAGTTCTTAGAGTAGAGGTAGGGAATCAGGAAAGCTGATTGGACAAGTTTGGCTGCTGGGTTGAGGGTGGTTGTGAATGAGTGAAGGGTGGTATCTACAAAGAGATTTGCATGTCGTTTCTTGACAGTTTATTTTACTTTGCTTCCCGTTCCTCTTTGTTTTAAAGTTCACTCCTTTTCCTGAAAAGTTCTGCTCAAAAACATATGTCACTTGACTCTTTCCCAGAATAACTTGCCTGGTTCAATTATGGTAGCTTTGGGGCCAGTGTTGTGGTGTAGTGGATAAAGCTACCGCCTGCAATGCCAGCATCCCATATGGGTACCGGTTTGTGTCCTGGCTGCTCCACTTCCAATCCGGCTCCCTGTTAGTGGCCTGGGAAAAGCAGTGGAAGATGGCCCAAGTGGTTGGTGCCCTGCATCCACATGGGAGACCTAGAAGAAGCTCCTGGCTCCTGGCTTTGGCATGGTCCATCCCAGGCTGTTGCTACCATCTAGGAAGTGAGCCAGGGGATGTGGAAGACCTCTCTCTGTCCCTCCCTCTAACTTTCAAATAAATAAATGGACCTTTAAAAAATTAGTTTCAGCAAGTCATCAGCACTTAGCTATTTTACACTTTAAAAAAATCAAACAATGAGCAGGTGTTGTGGCACAGTGGATTAAGCTGCTACCTGCAATTAAGCTGCCAGCATCTTGTATGAACACTGGTTAGTGTCCTGGCTGCTCTTCTTCCGATCTAGCTTCCTGCTGGTGTGCCCGGGAGGGCAGTAGAGGGTGGTCTGAATGCTTGGGCCCTTACCACCACATGGGGGAACTAGAAGGAGTTCCTGGCTCCTGGTTTTGGCTTGACTTAACCCCAGCCATTTAGGGAGTGAGCCAGTGAATGGAAGATTCTCTATCTCTCTGTAACTCTGCCTTTCAAATAAAAGTCAAACTAAAATATAACCACTTTTTTGACCTCATAACATCTTTTGTCTCTTCTCTCCACCATCGGATTTTCCCTTGGGTAGTGTCTATGCATTAACTGTATGGCATTTTCTCCATTAATTTTTCAATATTTGTACCTAGTTTCTACACATATCCCCGCTTCCTGCACAATTGCTCCCTAGCATCACTAGTAACATCGAAATGGCTAAATATAGTGTTTATCTTATTTGCAACCTTTGAAATTGTTGGCCAGTTCTTTTTTATTATTATTATTTTAAAGATTTATTTATTTACTTGAGAGAGGCAGAGTTACAGGGAGCGAGAGGAAAAGACAAAGAGAAGTCTTCCATCTGCTGGTTCACTCCCCAAATGGAGCTGGACCAGTCTGAAGCCAGGAGCCAGGAGCCTCTTCTGGGTCTCCCACGTGAGTGCAGGGGCCCAAGTACTTGGGCCATCTTCTGCTTTCCCAGTGCATTCACAGAGAGCTGGATCAGAAGTAGAGCAGCTGGGACTTGAACCAGCGCCTATATGGGATGCTGGCACTGCAGGTGGAGGTTTAGCCCACTATGCCACAACACTGTCCCCCGGCCAGTTCTTTTAACTGTGTTCTCTATGGGATATGGGATTCTGTTGGTTCTTTTCTTTTCAAACATCCCTTCAACTTTTATACATATATATTTTTCTTTACTTGTATGTCCATTAAATATTGGTGTTTTCCAGCTTTCCATGTTTAGCTCCAATTAAAAAAAAGGGTTTTTAGGGGCTGGTATTGTGGCACAGTGGGTTAAGTCATGTTCTGTAATGCTGGCATCCCATATGGATACCATTTTGAGTTTTGGCTGCTTCTACTTTGGATTCAGCTCTCTGCTAATTGCCTGAGAAGGAAGCAGAAGATACCCAAGTGCTTGGGCCCCTGCCATGCATGTGGGAGACCTGGATGGAGTTCTAGGCTCTTGGCTTTGACCTGGCCCAGCCCCTGTCGTTGGGGCCATTTAAGGAGTAAATCAGTGGATGCAACATGGATCTCTGTCTCTTTCTCTTGCCCTCTCTCTATATAAATCTGCCTTTCAAGTAGATAAATAAATCTTTAAAAAAAGTTTTTAAACTTTTTTTTTGGAGGGGGGACATGGTGGGGGGGGTGAGAAGGAGAGAGAGAGAGCGCTCCCATCTATTGATTAATTCTCCAAATGTCTGAAACACTTGGGGCTGGGCCAAGACCAGAGCTAGAAGCTGGAATATGATCTAGGCCTTTCATGAAGGTAACAAAAACCCAATTACTTGAGCTATCACTGCTGTCTACCAGGGTCTGCATTGATGGGAAGCTGGAGTCAGGAGCCCGATCAGAGCATTGAACCCAGCACTTTACAGGCTAAATTGCTGCTCATATTTAGTCTCTATTACTCTATATATTCTCCTTGAGTGATTTAACTAATTTTCATGGCTCAATTACCACTTATTTGTTAATATACCCTAAATATGTAGGTACCATTCAATATTTTTCCCTGATCTTCAAATACATACCACTAACCAGCTTTCTAGACATCTCTGTGTGAGTGACTTGTGGTATCTCAAGAGTTATGAATAAAACATATCATCGTGAGCTTCCAATCCACTCCTTCATGTCTTAATTTTCCCAAACCGAACTTTTCACATATACTTGTAAGAACTCAAACAGAGATTCCTTGTGTGATTTTTTTCTGATTTTCCTGAAGGTAAGACCTTGATCATCTATGGTATATATCACACCAAGAATATTGACTTTTATATAACCTACCAATCTATTCAATTTCCCTGGATTCATTTTATTCATTTGTATATGTATTAAGTTCTATTATATTTTATCACCTGTGGAAGTAAATTTTGACCACAGTCAAATGACTACATGTTCTAACAACATCACAAGGATCCTAGCACACAAGTGTGTCTTGCTAATATTTCATTTCTTTTTAAAAATATTTAATTTTATTTGATAGGCAAAGTGAGAGAGAGAAATGGAGAGACAGAGAGAGAGAAGGAGAGATACCTTCTTTCCACTGTTTCACTCTCTAAATGCCTGCCACAGCTGGGGCTAGGCCAAAGTCAGGAGTAAGGAATTCCATCCAGTCTTCCACATGGGTGGCAGGAACCCCAGCACTTGGGCCATCATCCACTGTTTCCCAGGCACATTTGCAGGGAGCTGGATGGAAATCAGGCTGATGCTTCCATACAGGATGCAGGCATCCGAAGCAGCAGCTTAACTTGCTATGACTTACTACCCATCCCTTGGTAATATTTTTTTCCCAGAATATGGGTTTTCTTTTCATTCTTTTTAGAATCTCTTTATGGAGTAAAAGCTTTTCATTTTGGTGAAATTCAACTTGTCAATTGTTTTTTATGGATTTGCTTTTAGTGTTCTATCAAAGAACTAATTGGCTAACCACAAGTTTATAAGATTTTCTTATTTTTCTTCTAAGATTTTTATTGTGTTATGTTTTAAATGTATGATTTTGTTCCATTTGAATTCCTTTTTTAAATATTTTATTTATTGGAGAGGTAGAGTTACTGACAGAGAGAGGAAGAGACAGAGAGAAAGGTCTTCCATTTGCTGGTTCACTCTCCAAATGGCCACAGTGGCGGGAGCTGGATGGATCTAAAGCTAGGAGGCCAGGAGCCAGGAACTTCTGGATCTCCCAGGCAGATGCAGGGGCCCAAATACTTAGGCCATCTTCTACTCCTTTCCCAGGCCATAGGAGAGAGCTAGATTGGAAGAAGAGCAGCTGGGACTAGAACCGGTGCCCATATGGGATGCTGGCACCACAGGTGGAAGCTTAACCCACTATGCCACAGCACTGGCCCCTGAATTAATTAAATATATAGTATAATGTATAGGTTGAGATTCATAATGCTTTTTTACATGTGGATGTCCTGTTGTTTCAGCACCATTTTTGTGGGGAAGAAAACCTAAACTTTGTGTTTTGATTTACCTTTATGTTTTTGTTAAAAATCAATTGACCACACTGGTTGATCTTCTTCTAGGCTTTCCAGTCTGTGATTTTGGTCTACATGTCACCAATACCACATGGTCTTCATTACTGTAGTATTTGTAGTACATCTTAATATTAGGCAGTGTGAGTCCTCCGACTTTGTTTACTTATTCTTGTTACTTTATATTTCCAAATATATTTTAGAATTCACTTTTCTGTATCTATAAAGGGTCTTGATATAATTTTGATTGTGATCACATTAAATCTAAGGATAATTTGAGAACAACTAATATCTTAACTATGTAGAATCTTCCACAGAGTTTGAGTTGACACCATATATATACATGTATATATTTAAATCCAAGGAAAGGATTTGTGTCTTCATTTATTTAGATTTCCTTTGATTTTTTTTGAAATTTTAATTAATTTATTTATTCTGTTTGATAGGCAGAGAGAGATGGAGAGATCTTTCCATTTGTTGATTCATTCCTCAAATGCCCAAAATAGCTGGGCATTTAGTCTGGCCTTTAGTCTGCAACTCAATTTTTACCTCCCACATGGGTGGCAGGGGCTCACGTGCATCAGCTACTACCTGTTGCCTCCCAGGGTGCATGTCAGCAGAAAGATGGAATTGGAAGTGAAGGAGCCAGGACTTAAACCCAGGCACTCTGATAGGGAATGCTGCATCCCAGCATCTTAACTGCTGTACCAAATACCTGCCCTTAATTTTAGTAGACAGATGGTGTGCATATTTTATTTTATTTTATTTATATTTAAGTATTTCATGGAAAAGACATTGTAAATAGTAATTATAAAATATTTTGGTTTCTTATTGTTCATTCCTAGTGAATAGTGAATTAATTACAGCACCAATAGCTTGTGTTTCCTTGGGATTTTCTTTTTTTTTTTTCTTTTAAAATTTTATTTATTTTGTATTTGAGGGGTAGAGTTATATATAGAGAGAGAGATAGAAAAGTCTTCCATCCACTGGTTCACTCCCCAAATGGCCACAACAGCCAGAGCTGGGCCAATCCAAAGTCAGGAGCCAGGTGCTTCCTCTGGGTCTCCCACATGGGTGCAGGGGCCCAAGGATTTAGACCATCTTTCACTGCTTTCCCAGGCCACAGCAGAGAGGGGCTGGGCCAGGCTGAAGTCAGTAGCCAGGAGCTTCTCCCAGTCTCCCACATGGGTGGCAGGGGCCCAAGTACTTGTGCCATTACCTGCTGCTTTTCCAGGTGTATTAGCAGAGAACTGGATCGGAAGTGGAGCCACCAGCGCCCATATGAGATACTGACACTGAAGGAGGAGGCTTTACCCACTAAGCCACAGCACAGCCCCAGTATTCCTTTATTCTTTAAAGCTTTATTTTTACTTATTTGAAAGGGAGAATAACACACACACACACACACACAGGCATGATGGATCGGAAGAGGAGCAGCCGGGATACAAACCTGTTGGCGCCACAGGCGGAGGCTTAGCCTACTACTACTACTAAGCGCTGGCCCCTTCCCTGGATTTTCTATATAGACATGTTTGTTAATGGAAATAATTTCATTTTTTTCTTGTCAATATGAATACTTTCTTTTTCTTGTCCTATATCACTTCTAGAACTTCCAACATGATATTACATAGGAGTAATGTGGATATTACTTGCCTGTGGACATCCTTGCCTGGTTTCTGGCCTTAGCCTGGGGAACTGTTTTATCTTTTAAGATGTTAGCTATAGGTTTTTATTTTTATTTTTATTTTTTTAAAAAGTCTCTACAATTGAGGAAGGTTCTTTTTATTTCTGGTTTTGCTGCAATTTTATATCAATGGATGTTGAATTGTAAAAAAAAAATGCCTTTTCTGTTCCTATAGATAGTTACTTTTTTCTTTTTTCTATTTTTAGTTTGATTTGAGTGTTAATTACCTTTCCAGTTTTGGGGATAACTCTCAAATTGGTTGTGATGTATTATTCTTTTTATATACTTCTGGACTAGATTTCCTTATGTTGAATATTTTTCTATTTATATCCTTGAGGAATATTGGCCTCTAGTTTCATTTTCATTGTTGCCTCATAAAATTAGTTGAGAAATATTTTATTGTCTAGAATATACTGTGTAGAATTGTTTAATTCTTTGAAAAATGTTTGAATATGAAATCGGAGAAGACCCCCTAAAATTTACACTAAAATGTAGCCCCTTAAATTCCCTAGAAATGCTGTCCGGGGTGCCACGTGTACTACCAGAATTTGGGGTGCCATATGATTTCACCACAGGCTTATTACTAAATCCTCAATATTAATAAGCCCAAGAGGGTCTTGCCTAATATTTAGAGAAGAATTCTAAATATCGGCACAGATAAACAAGGCAGCATGGTATGTTTTAAGCTTTTTATTTAGTGAGAAAGATGCATAGGAGAGTGAGAGCTTTATTTGAGAGGTAAATACCAAGCACCAGGAACCAGCCACGTGGAAGAGCATCTAGGCCTGTATCTGGGCCAGGAAGCCTAGAGCACATGGCCCAAAGGCAATGCGCCCTGGAGGCACAGGGCTACAGCAAGCCCCCTCCTGACAAGAGGCCAGGGAAGAAGAGCAGGCCGGGCCACATGGTGTCCCGGCTTTTAACCCACTTCCAAAGGGGAGTGGTTAATTAACCTGATTGGCTAGTGAGCACCTAGGTGTGGCCAGGTAGGGGAATGAGGCCACATAGGGGTGTGGCGAAGGCACCAGGTAAGGGCATGAGGTCACACAGGGGCGTGGTGAAGGCGTGGTCTTCCAGTTCACAAATCTAATCAATTTTAGCCTGTACGCCTGCCTTCTTCATTCCCCCCTCAAAGACTCCAGACCTTAATCTTAAGGGGATGTTGGGTGTCAAGTCACCATCTTCTGTAGCTATTTCCTGCTTATTAGGGGTGCAGACCCTGCCTGTTCTCGGTCTGGAAGTCTCTGCCTATCTCATCTAATGAGTTCGCTTCACGAGCTGGATCTCTTTCAGTCACCGCTGTCCTCAGTGTCTCCTACATGGTCATCATTATTCTCAGAAGCTACTGGGTTCTGCGGGGTTATTTTATATATAAATGAAGGTCCATTGTCACTCTAGAGTGACCGTGGGAGTCCAAAGTGTGGCACGATGTCTTTCAACAAGGCTTTAAACACCTCATGGGCCTTCTACATTCGGGTCAGAAAGGCCTCTATCCATCCTGTAAAAGTATCAATAAAGACTAGAAGGTACCTATAATTGCTTGTTGGGGGCATATTGGTAAAATCAACCTGCCAATCTTCACCTGTTTATGTTCCCCTCCTCTGCACAGGAGTCAACAGGGGAGGTGGCCTTACATGGCCAGATTTATTCTGTAAACAAAGTGGCCCATTCAATCTCGGGCTCTGTATAGTGAGGTCCTTAGCCACTTCCACAGATTGAGTTATAAGGGCTATTTCCAAACTTTCCTATGTAGCTGCACTATCTGCTAACGCACCTCCCTGATTAACATAATTATCTCCCTTCTGATGTCCCTTGCAGTGGATGACGGCCACTTCTAAAGGCTCCAGTACTGCCTGAAGTAGAGCCAGTATCTCTTTTCCATATTAAACAGGGGAATTCTTTGCAGTCAGTAAGCCCCCTCTCTTTACAGATTGCTGCGTGTGCATGTAACACAAGGAAAGCATATCTGGAATCTGTATATATATATTAACTCACTGGCCTTTTCCCAGTTGTAAAGCCCTAGTCAGTGCAATAAGCTCTGCCTTTTGGGCTGAAGTATTGTGTGGTAGTGCTTGGGCTTCTATCGTCTGAGTAAGATCCACTACGGCATAGCCTGCTTCTCTAACTCCTTCCTTCATATAGCTGCTGCCATCAGTAAACCATTCAGCATCTGGATTTTCCAGGGGCTCATCTCGTAGGTCTGGCCTACTAGAGTACACCTGCCTAATTCATTCCCCCCTCAGAGACTCCATCCCCTTAATCCTAAGGTGAGTTGATGGCCCTCGAATCATCTCTTTTGTAACTGCTTTCTGATCATGAGGGGTGTAGCGCAGGCCCTGCCTATCCAGGGTCTGTAAGTCTCTGTCTATCCTAACAAATTTGCTTTGTGAGTTGGAGCAGTCTCGGTCATTGCCAAGGTCCGTGTCCCCTGCATAGTCAGTTACTCCCAGAAGTCGAGCTCTAAGGTTTCTGATTGGCTTATAGGAACAGTCAGGAATGTCTTTCGCATTCACCTGTGAAGACTTAAGAGGTAGAAGCTTAATCCAAATTTCACAGAAGTAGTTGTGTTTTATATCACCTGTTAAGGTCCTTTTTATTTAAGCTGAAACTGATTTGAAAAGGATCTCCTTATGAATGGCTTACTCAGGAATTTCTAATGTTGGAGTTTTTGTTAAAAACCCCTTGATTCCTTGGAACACTTTTGCAGCTCCCCTGTCCAACACAGTGTCTGTTTCAGAGGCTTCTTTAAGCAAACACAAGGCTTAGAATCCAAATCCTGGAATCCATAACTCTTGTAGCTACCCTTTTCAGTACGGAGTCTGCATCAGGGCCTCTTTAAAGCTATATACAAAAGCTTGGAATCCGAATCTTGGAATCCAAAGTCCATGGAACTTTGCCATTCTCAGAAATCTCCTCGGCTGCCTTTAAATATCTGACCCTATGTTAAAACATACGAGATAGGAATTTCACAGAGACGTGTATCCAAGATTTCACATTTGAGGCACTTACTAAACCTTAAATATTAAATATTAACTTTAATGGCAAAATTTAATCCCAAAGATTTGCTTTGCTCTATTGTGTGATACTATGCATCGTAAGTTCTAGTTATATCTAAGTGCCAAAATCCATTGCCTGTGTTTCTAGGTATTTATTTAAGGACTAAATCCGGCGCCCTATGGAATGCTGGTGCTTCAGGCCAGGGCTTTAACCTGCCGCACCCCAGCGCCGGCCCCAGAAACACCTTTTGGTTTTGTTGATTTTGTTTATCTTTTCTGTTTTTGGTTTTATTTCTACTTTTTTTTATTACCCATCTTTTTTCTTGCTTTGGATAAGTTTGCTCTTCTTTCACTAATTTCATAACATAGATTCTTAAATTATTCATTTTATTTTTTTCTACTATAAGAATTTAATCTATGGATTTCCTTAAAAACTCTGCTTCAGTTTCATCCCATAAATTTTGATTTATTTTCATTTTAATTGAGTTGAAAATATTTTCTAATTTCCTTTGTGACTTCTTTTTTGGCCTAGATATAATTGAATAGCATGTTGTTTTGTTCACAAATATCTTGGAATTTTCCATTCATCCATCTATATTAATTTCTGTTTTAATTCTATTATATTGAAAGAACATTTGTCATCTATTTAAAAAACATCTAAAATTTTGATTGGGAGTGTGTTGATTTTATAAATCAATTTGACATTTTAGCAATACTTGTATTGTCTTTCACTGTATTAACAATGTATGTTTTTCTATTCATTTAGCTTTTCCTAAACTTCTCAGAATAGTATTTTCTAGTAACAAGTATGTAGTCCTTTAATATCTCTTGTCAGATTTATCTTTAAATGTCTTATTTTTTTTTAAAGGTTTATTTATTTGAGGGGAAGGGTGGTTGAGTGGGAGGGAGAGAGAAGTATCTTCCATCGGCTGATGCACTTCACAAATGGCTGTAACAGCTGGGGCAGAGCCAGCCTGAAAGCAGGAGCCAGGAATTCTATCCAGGTTTCCCCCATGGGTGCCAGATACTCAAATACTTGAGAAATCATCACTGCTTCCCAGGTGCCTTAGTAGGAAGCTGTACTGGAGGCAGAGTAGCCAAGACATGAACAGGCACTGCAATTTGAGATGCCAACCTCACAAGTGGTGACTTAACCCACTACACTATTATACCCTCGCTAAGTGTTTTATTTACTGTAGATGTCATTTGTTTTATTGTCAATTTCTAATACTTCTGTTGCTAACATGTAGAAATACAATTGTTGTATGTTTGATCTTGTTTTTACAACCATGCTAAACTTAGTTATTAGTTCCAGTAATTCAATAATTATTGATATGTTTAAGTCTAACATTTATTATTGGTTTGCTATTCTCATCTTTTGTTTTTTTATGCCTGTTTTCCTTTCCCTGCCATATTTTGAGCAATTTAAATAAGTTATTTAGATAATTTTTCAAGTTTCATTTTAATTTGTCCATTTGCCAAAATTTGTGTTTCTTAGGGTTGCTTCACAAATTAGAAAAAAATTTGGCGACATAAAACAACAATTCATTCTGTCAGGTCTGGAGCTATAAGAGTTTCAGCAAGCAGGACCTCTTTTCCTCTGGGGCCTCTAGGGGAGACTCCTGTCTTGCCATTTCTAGCTTCTGATGGCTATTGACATCCCTTACACGTTGCTGCTTCACTCCATTCTCTGCCTCCTGCTACTCTTTAGCGATTACTCCAGAGATTATGACATTCTACCACACTTTATACCGTCTACCTAGAATTTGTATTTTATCACATCAAGTAAAATAAAGAAAACTTATAACTGCATGTGTCTACTTCCCCTCTCTCCTTCAAGCTACAGTTGTTATATGTATTAAGTCAACATGTGTTGAAATCCCATCAGTGCTATTTTTCTTTCTTGTAATTTTTGCTTACCTCGTGGCTCACTACCCATTATTTGATTCCCAGTATGCCCTTTCCTGGTGCTCTGACTGAAATGTGAGGGTTTTGGGGCTGGTGCTGTGGCGCAATGGGTTAACGCCCTGGCCTGAAGCGCCGGCATCCCATATGGATGCCGGTTCTAGTCCCAGCTGCTCCACTTCCCATCCAGCTCTCTGCTATGGCCTGGGAAAGCAGTAGAAAAAGGCCCAAGTCCTTGGGCCCTGCACCCGAATGAGAGACCCAGAAGAAGCTCCTGTCTCCTGGCTTTGGATCGGCGCAGCTTCGGCCATTGCAGCCAATTGGGGAGTGAACCATCAGATGGAAGATCTCTCTCTCTCTCTCTCTCTCTCTCTCATTCTCTTTCTCTCATTCTCTCTCTCTTTTCTCTCTCTGCCTCTCCTCTCTGTGTAACTCTGACTTTCAAATAAATACATCTTAAAAAAAAAAAAAAAAGAAATGTGAGGGTTTTAACCCGGAAGTTGTATACTTGCCTGCAGTTTTGTTCTCAACCCAGGGCAAAGCAGTGAGAGAAAAGTGGCTGTGAAGTTACTAGCACCATCCCTTCTTCTCAGTTGTTTCTGCCTAGGGTAGATAAGGAAGAGCAAAACAAGGCTCCACCTATAAGGACAACCTCTTCAGTGCAGATGGGCATGAGAAGGGGCATGCTTCCTCAGTAGTGCTCATGGATCCAACAGACTTGTTTCTGCTGTGTTGGTTACAGTGTGATGGTAGGGTAGTTGGCATTGCTGTTTCTTTCTGGTAGCCAAAAGTGAAAAGTGTTTAGAGATGCCTCTGCTCATGAGATGTGGGGTGGGTGGAGGGGAGCAGTGCCACCATTTTGTTGCTGATACTTGAGTCACAAGGGATCTGCCCAGCAGACATCCCTGCTCCTGATTTGCTAGTTAAGAGTGTGATTTATTTTGGAGCTTTCCATGTTTGGGTGGGTTTCCAGTTCTAGTTACAGACTGAACTGAAGATGGGATATAGAGGAAGCAGGAAAAAACAGAAACAAACAAACAAAAATACCCAAATGCAGGAAGCCAGGAAATTTCATTGCTGTGTTGTTCTTCAAATGCTGTACTCTCTGTCTCCTCCTACTACTACCTATTCTCAGAATTATCTGAGAGTTTAGTATTCTTTCCAGAAGTTTTAGTTGTAAAAAGTGTCTCACCTTTTCTTAACTGGAACCAGAGCCTCTCTTTGTACTTTGTGATTCTTTATTCAATGTTTTCCACAACAGTGAATGGATATTGAGGATAATATCCTTGAGAATAGCATCACTCTACACATTAGCATGTCCATTTATTCAGGATGCAGCAAATAATACTTGACATGTAGTATAAACAAAATGCTATCCTGGGCCTCTACTCTGAATCATTTTTGTTGGTACTTTTTATCAAGTCACAGGATCATTTCTACTTTGAGGTTCATGTGGCTTTCCTGCTCTTGACAGGAGTTTTCCGCACATTTAGACTCTCCTTTTAGTCTTTTGATGGTTGCTAAATCCACTTGTAGTTTTCACTTGTATTATTGCTTTGCTTTGCAGTGCTGACACATTTTTGTTGAAGAAATGTCTTCAGAGTTAGAAAAGGATAAGGAGAGGCTAGTTCAAGCTGCCACAACATTCTTCTATCATATATGAGATCTTTCTTCCTCCATAAATGCATTTACTGAGTTGTGCAACCACAGTGTGAATACTCAGATCCCCTCACTGCCTGTGAAAGAAGACATTACTATCAAAGATCTATGTGAACAAATGCTCAGCGTTTTTAAGGAGGTGCAGTCTGCAGTGGATGCACAATATAGTGATATGCAGAAGGAGCCTATATGTTCCAAGGTTGCAGCAACTATGTGCTGCTTGGCTGAGAAGAGTGCCAATGTGAAAGATTTGCAACAGTCAGCTAAAGACATGCTACGAAACGTCCACTCACCAGTCCTTGTCTCTGCACTGAAAAATAGTAATGTCCTGGGGAGTTTGGAGTCTTCTCTTTCCCTATTGATGAAATCCCCCATCATGAGTCTTCAGTTAAGTGACTTCCACAGAGAAGACACCAAAGAGCAACCAGATGCCGCTGCTTCTGAGAAAACAATGAGTCCTTCTAAAGCCACTGCAATAGACACTTTGAAAAAGCTGCAAGATGCACTGAAAACTGAGAATGCCGACAATCCCATAGGGTCAGCAGCAGATCATTTGGAACATATTGTCAAGACTATGGAACCAACCATAGCGGTCCTTCAAAAATCCAGAAAGGCTATGGAAATGGGTACTTCTGTGTTTAAGAAAGTAGATGGCAAGTAGGGGTATGACAAAAGAAGTGTTCATTTCTGTCAGAAAAATCACTTCAGATCCCATGATTTTTCATAGTGTTTTCAAAGATAACTTAGATGCCAGACGTGGGTGTGTTAGAACATAAGTGCAGACAGTAGTCACTTGGAAAACCACTTACCTGTAGTTTTTGTGGTATTAAAATAAAAAGAAATAAAGACAGTATGCTCAAAATGGCAGTTACTAAGAATATGTTATTGAAAAAATCAAGGTAGTATTACATTTGAAGATGCTTCTAAATATTATATTTCATGTTAAACCATAATTAAAATAGCCCTAAATTAATTTATTTTTCCCCTCAACTAATTTCTACTCTTAGTGAATCTAATGAGTGATGCTATCTGGGTAAATGAAAATATTAGCACTAGACAATCTGACAGACATGACTGTTTAGGCCTGGAAAATATAAAACAACCTGCATTTTTGTCACTCATGTATTAATTTCTTCGTACCTCAGTGCCTTAGCTGTTGTAAGCCATCACTATTTTTTATTTTAGTTTTTTTTTTCTTTTAAGAATTTATTTATTTGTTAGAGTGACAGAGAAAGGGAGAAAAAGAGAAAGAGATCTTCCATCTACTGGCTTACTCCTCAGGTGGCTGCAATAGCAGGGGTGGGCCAGACCAGGAACCAGAAACTCCATCAGGTCTCCCACATGGGTGGCAGGAGCCCAAGTACTTGGGCCATCACCTGCTGCTTTCCCAGGGAACTGGATTGGAAGCATAGCACCCAGGACTTGAACTGGCATTCAGATATGGGGTACTGACATCCTAAACAGTGGCTTAAACTGCTGTGCCACAACACGAGCCACACTAAATATTTTTTTATGTGATTTATCCAGAAGTATATAATAATAATGAATAAGTAGTAATAGAATTTTCTTGTTTACATGGATAAAACAGAGCAGGTAATTTGTTCTTATCTTTCTTCTATGGAAGTCTTATGATTAGGAGATACTAAAGGGTAAAGAATAGAGATATTGAGCCAGTGCCCAATGGCTCACTTGGTTAATCTTCCACCTGTGGTGCTGGCATCCCATATGGGCGCTGGTTCTAGTTCCGGCTGCTCCTCTTCCAGTCCAGCTCTCTGCTGTGGCCCTGGAAGGCAGTGGAGGATGGAAGGCTTGGGCCCCTGCACCCACATGGGAGACTGGGAGGAGGCTTCTGGCTCCTGGCTTCCGATTGGCGCAGTTCCAGCCATAGTGGCCATTTAGGGAGTGGACCAACGGAAGAAAGACCTTTCTCTCTCTCTCTTTGTCTCACTGTCTATAACTCTACCTGTCAAATAAATAAATAATAAAAAAAAAGTCATCAGTAGCCTTATTGTTGCTCCTTTGAAAGCAATGTGTCTTTTTTGTTTGGCTGCTTTGAGGATTTTCAAGTTGTCTATATTTTTCTTTGGTTTGTACATATTTTCTCAAATTTTTAAAGCATTTTATTCATAATTATTTCACATTCATTGTTTATAACTCCTTTCCTTGTCTCACTCTAATACCTGAATTTTCTCTGAGTCTACTTCTATTGATTTACATATTCATAATTGAGAACATTTTCTTGCAGTTTTGCATATCTAGTTATCTTTTGTGTGCTGGATTTTGTAATAGTCTTAGAGAGTCTTAACTATGTTATCTTCCTCTAAAGATTAAATTTTGTTAGGATGATTTTATAACTGATCACCCTAAATCTGTGGGATCTAGGTTTTAGACTTTTTAGGGGATGTTCTATTTCAGTTTTGCATATGCTCCGAAGATAGAGTCCTTATTCTTAATGCATGCTACTTACTTCCACAGTGGTACATTTCTAGGATCTTTATTGAAATTGAGGGTTTCTTCTTAAGGTCACGCCACTCTGGATGAGGCCAACCTCCAACTCCCAGCATTTGTGACCTCTGAAACTTGTGCACAGCTCTTTAGCTTTCAGTATTCTTTGCTAACTCCTGCTAGTCTTCTATAACTGTTTCCATGTCCTTCATCTATGCCAAGCCCTTCTTGTGAATGAGGGTCTTTATCTGATACTGTGATCTTTTCTCAGGAGAGGTAGAGTTTTGTTACTGAGAACTCTTGGGAACACAATCTCTAAAGGGGTGAACCAAGATTGGGTAAAATAATATTGAATTGTGATAAAATAGAGGCACAGTTGATCCCATCAGGAACTCTGAAGGTGGGGTGGCCCTTTGGGGTGTTCCAAATTGAGACAAAGGAACTGTGCCAAAATCTGGTGATTCCTGGGGACAGCGCTTTGGCATAGTGGGCTAAGCCTCCGCCTGTGGTGCCAGCATCCCATATGGGCACTAGTTCATGTCCTGGCTGTTCCTCTTCTGATCTAGCTCTTTGCCTATGGCCTGAGAAAGCAGTGGAAGATGGCCCAAATGCTTGGGCCCCTGTACCCACATGGGAGACTCAGAGGAAGCTCCTGGCTCCTAGCTTTGAATTGTCCCAGCTCCTGCCGTTGTTGCCATTTGGGGAGTGAACAAGTGGATGGAAGACCTTTCTTTCTGTCTCTCCCTCTCTCTGTCTACAGCTCTGCCTCTCAAATAAATAAATAAAATCTTAAAAAAATAATCTGGTGATTCCCCTTCCCCAAATTAATCAGTCAGAAGAAGTAGGCTAAGAGCCGTACTCTTAGATGCGGCAGTTTTCTTTGACCTAAAATAATTCTCACAGAGGATAGCAAATGAATCATTAGCAACCAACACTTCCAGCAGCTGGCAGAACTCCTTAGTCCTGAAGGATCTGGAAAAAAAATTGTTGCATCTACTACAGTCCACCATTTATGCTATTCACGTGTGCTTGCTTTTTAAAGTGCCTCCACCCAGGGGCTCGTGTGGCACAGGTGGTTAAGCTACCAGTTGCAATGCCAGCATCCCATATTGGAGTGTCAGTTCAAGTCCTGGCTGCTCTGATTCTGATCCAGCTTCTTCTTAATGCACCTGGAAAGGAAATAGGTAATGGCCTAAGTGCTTGGACACCTACCACCCAATGCAGAGACCAGAATGGAGTGTCTGACTCCTCGCTTCAGGCTGGCGCAGATCTGATTGTTATGACTATTTAGGGAGTGAACAAGCAAATGGAAAATCTATTTCTCTCCCTCCCTCCTCCTCTGCCTTTCAAATAAATAATTTTTTTTAAAGTGCCTGCTTCAGGATGGTTCAGTTGCCTGAAGAAACTTACAAGATCAATGGTACAAATTATAGACAGCTCCCTTCACCCCTAACAACTGGTCTCAAATCTATAATTGATACTCATCACTATGCTCTTCTACTACACTATGTTCTAGATTGCCTTCACCCTTGACTGATACCTCTGGGGGCCTAGGTGGTTAGTTGAAAACCTTTGTGTCTTAGTTTCTTGGCAACAATGACAACTTATGCAACTCTCACTTTGTTGCCTGGTGTAAGTGTTCCTCCTCTGGAACCAGAGACTTTAGGTTAAGTATACTTTTTCTCCTACAGTCCCATCTCCTATCTTACATGAGGCAAACAAACATTTTAGACTTCAGGTGGAAGATCGAAACATTGACAGCACTCCAGGACAGTAAACCAGCTGATGGAATTCCTGGGCCAGGGATATGAACTTTCCACCTAAGTGATGTACAAGAGTAGATTCTAAAACTCAAAAGGGTTACTAGTACTGGATATCTTCAGTTAGCCTTAATGGGTGCACCTTCTCTACCCTGCTATACCTAGAAAGGTTAGTTGACATCAACTAAACTTTTTTTCTTTTTAAGATTTATTTATTTATTTGAAAGGCATAGTTACAGAGAGGCAGAGGCAGAGAGAAAGAGGTGTCTTGCATCCACTAGTTCTCTCCCCAGATGGCCGCAATGGCTAGAGCTGTGCCAATTTGAAGACAGGAGCCAGGAGCTGCTTCTGAGTCTCCCATGCGGGTGCAGGGGCCCAAGAACTTGGACCATCTCTACTGCTTTTCCAGGTCATAGCAGAGGCTGGATGGGAAGTGGAGCAGCTGGGTCTCGAACTGGCACCCATATGGAATGCCATTACCGCAGACTGTGGCTTTTACCTGCTATGCCCCAGTGCAGGCCCCTGAACTAACCTTCATATCAACTAACCACTATGTCACTGAACGCATTCATGTCAACAGTCTTCCTTGTCCATGGCTTCTCGTTGGGTTTGGTCAATGGAGAAGCCCATGCATTGATATGAGAATGAAGGAGAGTAAGGTCTGGCCCTGACTATTTCTTGCAGAAATAAGGTTGGATGCCACATGACCTCCTAAGCTCCTGGAATGCTATCATCTCCAGATTTCCGTAGTTCTTCCCTCCCCTAACTCCTCTAGAGTTAAGGATGATAACATAGACTAACAGATTCCTGGTATTCCAAGCTACCCAGTACTTATTACATTTTGGGGCTTCCCTGCATCCTGTCCACAACTCTATAACCTATTTATGAAAACTCTAATTGAATTGCCCTAGTCACAGGGCATCAACTGTTTCCCTCTAGGACTCTGGCTGAACTGCAAACTCACTAAAAGTGTAAATCCTTACAATGACCCATAAAGCCCAACAAGATCAGGACCCACCATATCTCTGGCCACCTACATGGAAGACCTAGAATTCCTGGCTCTTGGTTTTGGCCTGGCTTGGCCCTTGATATTGCAGGCATTTGGGGAGTGAACCAGTAGAAGGAAAATCCCTTTCTCCTTGTCTCTGGCTTTAAAATAAAAAAAAAAGGGTCCAGAATATTTTTGTATACAAAGGAGAGGTGCATATATTACTTAAATGAAACTGCTATAGTAGATAATACTGTGCAGCCTTAGGTGTAGTCTCTAGCTCGCTATTATTTGAAAGATAGAGGATCAGAGAGACACTGGTACATATATAAAGAAAACTTCCATCCACTGGTTCAGTTTCCAAGCACTTTCAATGGCTGGGGCTGGGCCTGGTGCAATACAAAAACAGGAGCCTAGAATGCAATCCAAATCTCCCACATAGGTGTCAGGAACCCAATTTTTTGAGCCATCACTGCTGCCTTCAATGGTCTGCATTGAGAGGAAGAAGCTGGATTTAGGGCTCCTGGAAATCAAACCCAGACACTTAGATGTGGGATGTGTGGGATGTGGAATCTTTTTTTTTTAATTTAAAAAAATTTTAAGTTATATAAGTTTCATTTATTTCATATATACAGATTTAGGAACGTAGCAACACTCCTCCCATGACCCTCCCTCCTGCCCGTGCTCCATCCCTTCCTCCTCCTTTCTCTCACATTTCCACTCTTAATTTTTACAAAGATCTATTTTCAGTTTACTTAATGATTATATTAACCCTACACTTAGTAAAAGAGTTCAACAAATAGCATGTAAGCCATCATCAAATCTCAAAATGTCTGTTTCACTCTAATACAATACATTTCAGATACTCTATTAGTTACCTCAGATTAGGGAAAGCATATGGTATCTTTATTGTTGGGACTGGCTTATTTCACTAAGTATAGTGGTTTCCAGTTACACCCATCTTGTTGCAAAATACAGGATTTCTTTTTTTTTTTTTTTTTTTACAGCTGAGTAGTACTCCATAGTGTATATATAACAATCTCTTTATCAGTGGGTGGACATCTGGGTTGATTCCATAGCTTAGCTATTGTGAATTGTGCTGCAATGAATATGTGGGTACAGATAATTCTTTCATATGCTGATTTCTTTTGGTTTGGGTAAATTTCCAAGAGTGGGATGGCTGGATCATATGGTAGGTCTATATTCAGATTTCTGAGGTATGTGCATACTGTCTTACACAGTGGTTGCACCAGTTTATATTCCCAAGAAGAGTGGATCGGGGTACATTTCCCCCCATATCTCCACCAGCATTTGTTGTTTGTTGATTTGCATATGTGAGTCATTCTCACTGTAGTGAGATGAAACCTCAGCATGGTTTTGATTTGCATTTCCCTGATGGCTAGTGATCCTGAGCATTTTCTCAAGTATCGGTTGGTCATTTGTTTTTAATCTCTTGAAAAATGCCTGGTCGAGTCCTTTGCCTATTTCTTAACTGGATTGTTTTGTAGTTGAATTTCTTGAGTTCTTTATAGATTCTGGATGTTAACCCTTTCTCAGTCGCATAATTTGCAAATATCCCATTCTGTCTGTTCCCTCTTCACTTTGATGAATGGTTCTTTTGCAGGACAGAAGCTTCTCTGCTTGATGTAATCCCATTTGTCAATTTTGGCTTTGATTGCCTGTGCTTCTGGGGTCTTTTCTAGGAAGTCTTTGCCTATGCCAATGTGTTGCAGAGTTTCCCCACTGTTCTCTAGTAATTTAATGGTATTGATTTGTAGATTTAGGTCTTTGATCTATTTTGAGTGGATTTTGTGTAAGGTGTAAAATATGGGTCTAGTTTCATACTTTGCATGTTCAGATCCAGTTTTACCCAGCACAGTTTGTTAAAGAGACTGTACTTGCTCCAGGGATTAATTTTAGCTCCGTTGTCAAAGGTAAGCTGGTTGTAGGTACATGGATTGATTTCTGGAGTTTCTGTTCTGTTCCATTGGTCAACAAATCTGTTTTTGTGCCAGTACCAGGCTGTTTTTATTATAACTGCCCTACAATATGTCTTGAAATCTGGAATTGAGATGCCTCTGGCTTTGTGTTTGTTGTAATTTCTATAGCTACTCAGGGTCTCTTATGTTTCGATATGAAGTTTAGCATCATTTTTTACTAGATCTGTGAAATTGGTATTTTGATTGGGATCATATTGAATCTATAAATTGCTTTTGGTAATATGAACATTTTGATGATGTTGATTCTTCTAATTCATGAACATGAAAGATTTTTCCATTTTTTTAATGTCTTCTATTTCTTTAGTGTTTTGTAATTTTCGTCATAGAGATCCTTTGTTAAATTTATTTCAAGCTATTTAATTCTTTAAGCTTCATTTTTAATTATCTTTATATACATAAAACCAACTCTATACTGAGTAAAGATTTCAACAGTTTGCACCCACACAGACACACATAGTATAAAGTACTGTTGGAAGACTAGTTTTATCATTAATTCTCATAGTGCAACGCATTAAGGACAGAGGTTCTACATGGGGAGCAAGTACACAGTGACTCCTGTTGTTGATTTAACAGTTGAATCTCTTATTTATGATGTCAGTGATCACCTGAGGCTCTTGTCATGAGCTGCCAAGGCTACGGAAGTCTCTTGAGTTCACAAACTCCAACCTTATTTAGACAAGGCCATAATCAAAGTGAAAGTTCTCTCCTCTCTTCAGAAAAAGGTACCTCCTTTGATGGCCCCTTCTTTCCACCGGGATCTCACAGAGATCTTTCATTTAGGTCTTTTTTTTTTTTGCCAGAGCGTCTTGGCTTTCCATGCCTTAAATGCTCTCATGGGCTTTTTAGCCAGATCTGAAGGGTTGATTCTGAGGCCAGAGTACTGTTTAGAGCATTTATCATTTTATGAGTCTGCTGTGTGTCCTGCTAAAGCATCTTTTGTAAGGTTGGACAAGTGGTGACAATTTTTTTCCATTCCTGTTTGTTAAAGAAGGTCTTCATTTTGCCTTCATTCGTAAATGAGAACTTTGCCGGGTATGGTATTCTGGGTTGACAGGTTTTTGGTTTTTTTTTTTTTTTTTTTTTTGTTTTTTGTTCTTTTTTCTTTTAAGACTTGGACTGTATCTCTCCATTCTTTCTTAGCCTGTAGGGTTTCTTATGAGAAGTCATCTGTGAGTCTAACTGGAGATCCTCTGAGAATAATCTGGCATTTCTGTTGTACTCATTTTAGAATCTTTTCTTTATGTTTTACTGTGGAAAGCTTGATTGCAGTGTGCTGTGGTGAAGATATTTTCTGGTCATGTCTGTTAGGAGTCCTATGTGCTTCTAGTTGGGCACCCCTTTTGTTCTCCAAATTGGGGATGTTTTCTGTAATTATATCATTAAACAGGCTTCCTAGTCCATTCTCTCTTTTCATACCTTCAGGAATTCCCAAGAACCATATGTTGGGTCATTAGTTAGTATCCCATGAATCTCCAGCACTTTTTAATTTTTCTATTTTCTTCTTCTTTTTTTTTTTTTTTTTTGGTCTGACTGTAAGAGGTCTGACTGTAAGATTTCTAAAGATTTGTCTTCTAGTTCAGATATTCTTTCTTCTCTCTCACCAAGTCTGCTGTTAAGGCTTTCCTTTGCATTTTTATTTGATTTATTGAGTTCTTCATTTCTAATATTTTATTTTGATTTCTCTTTAAAATCTCAATTTCATGGGAAAAGTTTTCCTTCTTGTCATGTATAGTTTTCTTTAGTTCTTAGATTTGCTTCTGATTTCTTTTGAGTAATCCTATGATTAATTTTGAATTCCTTTTCTGGCATTTCCTCAATGTCCTCATCTTCACATTCTAATATTGAAATGTTGTTGTGTTCCTTTGGGGGGATCATCGTGATCTCTATAGTCCTTACTGTGATTACAGTTCCCACTGCAGTGTCCTGCTCCAGGCAACCAAGGATTTCCAAGCGTGTGGAGCTGCTCTCAGTGATTGCCCAGAGACCCTGCCACACCCTGCACCTTCTCACACAACCACCGAGTCCCCACGATCTCAGCACAGAAGGCTCCTACAGTTGCTGGGTGCAGATGTTTTTCTCAGCTCTGCCAGCACATCCAGTCAACAGAGAGGCAGAAGTTCCCCGAGGCAGCTCCACCTAGGCGTCTTGCTTTTGGGAGGCTGAAGGTGCCTTAACCATCCTACGTGTTTGCTGAGCCACTTGCTAGCCAGGCTCAAAGTCAGTAGCAACTGTGGATTGTTTCCTCTACTGGAATCTGGATCACACAAATACACAAGAGTTCAGGCCAGATGTTGCTCTATCTCTAGTACTGCCACCAATACTGCCGAGAAGATGGTGTCCTATTTCAGCAAGTTGCTGTGTGCATGCACGAAGTCTTCCGTATCTCTCTCCCAAACCCAAAAAGGGGCTTGCTCTTTCTAGCTGGGCAGCAGGCGCTGTTGTGGGGAAAGGTGGGGTGAGATAAATGTGTGCCCTCTACTTCCACTGGGCCTGCAGACAGCTGCTAACAACCACTGACCACCCAGGGCTCCAGTCTGGACTCATGCCACGCTGTCCCTCTGTCTATATCACCCTGAGTTGCTGAGTTCAGTCTTACCTCCATCTCCAGGGTGCCACTTGCTCTGGCTCTTGGCCCACCCAGGTCCCAGAATTCATCTTTTTTACAAGTTATTAGAGGCTGCTTGTGGCAACTGTCCTTGTGCCTATGCTTGTGCTGCATGTCTGCACCGTCCAGGTCCACAGTGTTCCTCTCCCTCTCGTAGGATTTCCAGTGTTGTTTTCTCTCCAATTCTCCCCTTAAGTGCACTTCCTACTCTTCTCTCTCTGTCTAGCAGAATCTGAACCATTAGGCTAAAGACCCACCCCAGGAAATAGTCTCCTTTGTGTGAATTTGTGCACAATAGAGCTTACATTCTATTTTCAAAAGATATCCTAGTTTAACAAATGAGCAGAAACTACAGGAAATTTATATTATTTTATTTTATTTTATTTTTGACAGGCAGAGTGGACAGTGAGAGAGAGAGAGACAGAGAGAAAGGTCTTCCTTTGCCGTTGGTTCACCCTCCAATGGCTCCTGCAGCCGGCGCACCACGCTGATCCGATGGCAGGAGCCAGGTACTTCTCCTGGTCTCCCATGGGGTGCAGGGCCCAAGCACTTGGGCCATCCTCCAGTGCACTCCCTGGCCACAGCAGAGAGCTGGCCTGGAAGAGGGGCAACTGGGACAGAATCTGGTGCCCCGACCGGGACTAGAACCCTGTGTGCCGGCGCCGCAAGGCGGAGGATTAGCCTAGTGAGCCGCGGCGCCAGCCGGAAATTTCTAAAATTTACCTCCTGTAATTTCATGAGCAGTAAACTGAGATGTGCAATCAATTTCTATATTTAAAAAAATTTATTTTAGAGAGAGAGAGAGATACAATTCGCTAGTTACTCCTCAAATGCCTGCAACAGCCACCTCTGGGCAGTGCTAAAGCTGGGAGCCCAGATGTAGGAACTCTATCCAGGAATCTCAGGTGAGTGGCAGGAACCTAATTACTTGAGCCATCACTGCTGCTCCCTTGGTTTGCATTCATATGAAGCTGGAATCAAGCTGGAGCCAGAATCACACCTAGGCACCTTGATGTGGGAAGGGGGCATCTTAAGTGCTAATCTAAATGCCCACTCCTAGGTGTTGACTTAATTTGTCAATGGTCTACTACACAAAAACTTTGGATTACAAGGAGAGATTGAGGGAATGTGAGCTATATATATATTTATCCTTAACCAAACTCATATCTACATATTTCTTTTAAAAAGATTTATTTATTTGAATGTCAGAGTTACAGAGAGAGGGAGAGACAGAGAAATCGTCCATCTGCTGGTTCACTCCTCAGATGGCTGCAATGGCCAGTGCTGGGCCAGGCTGAAAACAGGAGCCAAGAGCTTCATCTGGGTCTCTCACGTGTGTGGCAGGGGCCCAAACACTTTGGATCATCCTCTGCTGCTTTTCCCAGGCTATTAGCTGGGAGCTGGATTGGAAGTAGAACAGCCAGGAGTAGGACTGGTGCCCATATAAGATACCATTGTGGCAGGCAGAGCTACACCACAATGCCTACATAATTTCAGAAGAATAATTTCTATGGACAGAGAATTCCTCTGTAAAGCAGAAGCAGCAGGAGGAAAAACTAGGTTACCTTTTTAGGAAGCATGATTACTCCTATAAAGATAGTGGTCACAGGAGTCACAGTTTTCCCCACTGTTGGTGCTTAGTAGAGTCATCTAGAAGGCTCATTAAAGCACAGATTGCTGGTTTTCTGATTTTGTTGATTTTGGATCAGGTCCCAGAATTCGTCTTCCTTACAAGTTATTAGAGGCTGCTTGTGCTGAAGCACACTTTGAGTCAGTGACCTAGGAGAATTGTCTTACACAGAAATCTATTTCTCATGGAGATAAAATGCTTTATTTTAGGTTGACTTTTCAGTTTGAGTGGTTTCAACTTTTCTCCCCAGCCTTCATTGTTCCATCACCATCTGCCAGACCTGTCTGCTTTCTGACCCTGCACTCATATTGATCATTCCTGCATGCTGTCTCTCTTCTACTCGTCTCTTTTCTGCTTTCGCTTAAATAGAGCCTTGACTCTGATAGAAAGCTTGGATCTAACTGAAGACCAGAGGAATCTGTTTTCTCTCAACTCTTTGTGTTTATTATTTGCACTTGCTTTAACCACTAACTAAGCACTTGGCACATCCCAGGCTTGCTTACTGTTTTTTTCTCCATCCTCTCCCTTGTTCCCACCCTTGTGTCCTTAAGCCCTGGCTCAAATACTGCCTCCTACTTAAAGCCATCCTGGCTTCTCCTTTTGCTTCAGTTAGAAGGAATCTCTGTTTTGAACCCTTATGGTATTTTCTTTGTGACTCATATTTTAATTTCTTCTAGAAGATTGTAAAACCGTGATAGATATGGCCTTGTATATTCAACTTTTAATCCTCAGAGTACTTGGTACATAGTATGACTCAATAAATGCATTTATACAGCACAGGAACAAATATGTCAGATGTTTGGTGGCTTTTCCTAACATGGCATTTTACTACTGCTGCCCCAAGGCTTGCTGCAAAGCTTGGTGCTGGAGCTGTGCCTCGAAGATTGTTCACTAAGTAACCACAAATTGGTGAAAGATTCTATGTAATGAGTCACAGACCAACAATGCTAGGTGACAGAGGTGCACTTAGCCTTGTGAGTTTCAAAATTCTGATTTAAAGAGTGATTGTACATAGATGCCAGTCTTCAGTCATGACACAGGCGCTCTTTGGGGAGTTCTGTGGAGTAGGTGAACTGGGTTCTACTTTTGTTACTTCTCATCCAAGTCTTCTCAAAGGGGCTAAGAGGCATGTACTTTGAGAATTCAAAGTTATGAAGCTAGTCCTCACCCTTCTTCATTTATCCAAGATTACATTCTTTGGAGGTAAAATAGTTCCCCATGTCCCCACCTAAATGGCTCACCACCTGAGAGAAGAGTTAAACATTTCCAACTGTGAGACTTGATAATTTTTCATTCTTTGCACATAATGCTTAGCACATAATGGGAATGGGAACTCAATATATATTTGATATTTGCTTTGTGTTCAATTGTTTTTCTCCCATATCCTCTCTTTCATCTCTGTATACAGCCACATATTCCCAATAAATATACTTAACTTTGTTATGAAGACTTAAAATCAGTTGTGCCACTAAATCCTCTATAGGTTAATGTTTGTGTTTAAAATTTGACTTTTAGGCCAGTGCCGCAGTTCAATAAGCTAATCCTGCGCCAGTGGCGCCAGCACACCGGGTTCTAGTCCCAGTCGGGGCACCGGATTCTTTCCCAGTTGCCCCTCTTCCAGGCCAGCTCTCTGCTGTGGTCAGGGAGTGCAGTGGAGGGTGGCCCAAGTGCTTGGACCCTGCACCGCATGGGAGACCAGGAGAAGCACCTGGCTCCTGCCATCAGATCAGCGCAGTGCTCCGGCTGCAGCGCGCCAGCCGTGGTGGCCATTGGAGGGTGAACCAACGGCAAAAGGAAGACCTTTCTCTCTGTCTCTCTCACTATCCACTCTGCCTGTCAAAAAAAAAAAAAATGACTTTTATTATACCTTAAACCCATATATGTAATACTCTGTTACTGGAAGTTAAATGAGGGTTCATCAACATCTTTCATTAATTTTTTTCTTTTATTTCTCAAGCTTTCATTTTTCCTCTCTTCTGAGACCACCCTAGTTTGATCTTGAATGCTGATAAAAAAAAATCTCGGAGGGAAATTTCAGCTTGGTTAAGTCTCTGGGGGCTCAGAGCTTTTCCACTTGTTGAGGCATTTTTCCTTTATTTTCTAACTCAATGTTCTTTGATTTGTTCCTATTTAGGATCACTAAATAAAAAAATGAGAGTACTTATAGCATCATAAATCCTTCAAGTGATTAATATAGAACGTCTAATTCAAATCATGTAAACAAAAATGTAATAAAGCAGCCTGGGGAATTCAACTTCAAGCACAATTTGATCTAGAGGTTCATACACTCTCACCAAGACTCAATTTCTTTTCATTTCTCAACTCTTCATTGTGCTAGCTCCTTTCTCAGGGAGGTAGTGTCTCTTTTGATAGCAAGATAGCTATGTTAGATACTTATACTGTGATTTTATTAATCTTCACTCAAAAAAGAGACTCTCATTCTACTCCCAATTCCAATTCCAGAAAGGTACCTTGACCGTATCTCACTCTCACAGGGTCATTTTTTATTCCAGTGTGAATCTCTGTGTCCATGGGGGAAGAAATGCACTGATTGGCCGAGGAGGCAGGCTGAGCTAGCTCTGCATCCCTTGATAGCAGCATGGGGATATTCAGGCTGCCCTGATTTCAGGGAGCAAGGCAAAGAGGTGCAGGGAAGGCAAAATAGACTTAGTAAGAGGAGGTCATTTACTGGCTTCAGCACATGTATAATAGGATCGTCCTTCCTGGCAAATGCATTCCCATTTGTAGCCAAATATCCAATAGAACATTTTCATTTAGATATTTTTTTATTAAAGGAGCCACAGATTCCTTTATATCCCATTTAGGAGGGGGAAGATGACACTGGTCAAAAAGAAAAGAAAAATATTAACTATAGGAGTAGGGGTGTACTTCTTGCTGGAATCTGTAAAAACAAAACAAAACAGAAATTAGAGATATTTTAGGTAGCAGATTTTTTTAAAAGTAGTTAATTTCTCCTCTCACTTAACAGAGAAAATTACTTATAAAAACATTTGAAATTAGTTACTTTAAGCAAAGTATTCTGTTTCATTTTTCTAACAGAATTTAACTTGCTTATGTTGCAGATAATGAAGCAAGTAGCAAAAGGTTTAGAGATTTACCTTAGATTACACTTCCATTGGGTAGAGATTTCATGATTTTCCACCTTTATCACCATCGATAGTATTATCATCACCACTCTCCACCTTAATTATCTTCTTTGTTACCACTGTGAAAGCTAACATTAAGTACTTGCCATATATTAATTCATTTTATCTTCACAACAAATCTATGAGGAATTTATTTTCATTGTCCTCATTTAAAACATTGTTTAACTTTCTTTTATTTGGAAGGCAGAGAGAGAAAGAAGACAGAGAAAGGATTTCCATCTGCTTGTTCACTCCCTAAATGCCTGCAACAGTCAGAGTTGGGCCTCACTGAAACCATGAAGGAGCCTAGAATTTAATCTGCATTTCCCATGTGTGTGGCAGGGACCTAAGAACTTGAGCCATCACCTGCCGCCTCCCAGACTGCACAGTAGCAGGAAGCTGGAATTGTTTTTGGAGCAAGATGCAGGCATCCCAAATGGTATCCTAAACACTGTGCCAAATGCCCATGCCTATCCTTACTTTTTATTGATGAGACTATGGCAAATGTGAAGAAACTTGCCATATGTCACAGGTCTAGTAAGTAGTGTAGGCAGCATTCACATTTAGGCCATCTGACTCAACTCTGTGTCATAACCACTGTGTTGTCAGTCCATACATTGCATATCCATTCACAGATTTTTTTTGAATTGCAAAGCACACAAGAAGTAGTGAGTCTTGCTTGCTGTGTTGTGTGTGTGTGTGTGTGTACATGTGTTGATACATACACACCTTTCATAGGAACTGTGGGAGAGGTTAACAGCTAGTGAGTTTTGACTGATGGAAACAAAACTAGAAAACAAAAACATTGCTGCCAGGTATGAGTCTTGATTGGGAATACAGTGGGCTAGGGAAGAGAGGGAGAGGGAAATCTAAAAATGGTCTATATAAAGATTGGGTCTCTTCTTCAACCAGTCTTCACCGGTGTTTAGGGTAGAAAAGATGTTTGAGATAGAAAAAGACTCTAGTCTAATTGCCTCAATCTACTCAGTTTTTGACAGGGTGACCAGATGAGGGAGAAAATATTTTCATAATGTGTAAAATCTTTTTGACTTACTGGAATTTCAGTTTGGGATCAGAAACCTACATCTACATCTGTATCCATATCTTCAGTAATTTTCAAAACCCAAATTTTTTACCAATAACAAGGAAATTAATAGTGAATATATTTTTTAAACTTTTTTCAAAGTTTGTGTTAAAGTTGTACATTCTGAATCCCCTCAGAGACCTCGGAACCATTAGTACCACTCTGGTGGGTTAGTCATTAGAATGATTCTCATTTTGTGTTTTGTTTTCTCCTTATAGAGGTTGGAGATCACATAGCTTTCCAACTCCATCCTCTATAACTTCTTAATGGGATAAGATTCTACTGAAAGGATTTATCAAAAAAAATGGTGGCAGAACAGGAGTATAACAGAAAAATCTGTTTTGGAGATGATTAGCTTTGGTGTTGAATCTCTGTCTCTAGCAGTCTTACCCTGACCATGCTAATTGCTTTCATTGAGTCTTAACTTTCTCATGTAAAAAATGAGAGCGTCTCAATGGATTTTGGAAACACTTTTATCACTACCACTACCACAGTTATTACTACCACAACCACCTCTAACCAAATCAGAACTTAGTATGTATTTAGTGAGTACAGTAATATATTCAGTAACCAGTGTTATCCTCAGAGCATCCTTATGAAATTGACACTATTATCTCTAATGTGCAGATGAGGGAAGTTAAGGCAAGGAGAGCTTAAGTATCTCTGTGAGTCCACATGGTAACATGAGCTCATACACTGAACTTAAGGAACTTAAATGTCCATTCTCATTCCTCATCAAACTTAGCGTATCAACCACGTTTATCATAGTTTACAACTCTCTCTTCCCTGATACTCTTCACTTTGCTCCTAGGATCCCACCTCTATTGGTTTTCTCCTCTCTCACCAGCCATTCCTTCTCAGTATTCTTTCTTTATTTCTTCTCATCCTGAGCTTATAAAATTGTGGAGTGCCCTGAGAAATGGTCCTTAGACAGCTTCTCTTCTTTATGTAAACACTGCTGTGGAGAGCTCATCTTATCTCATGTCTTTGAATATCACCCGTACCCCACTGATTGCAAATTTGCCTTTCTAGCCTGTGTCACTCTTTTGAATTCTGGGCTCTTGCATTCCTGTCAATCAGACGTCTATACTTGGAAGACTGTTTTATATGTCTGATACAACATGTCTGATACTAAATTCCTGTACCAGGCCTCAGCATTCATATCAGTACAGTAGGGTCAACAACCCAACTTTATGCCGCAGTCTCTGCCATCTACAAGCTTCTGTATCTCAGTAAATGCCAACGCTATCCTTTCAGTTACTCAAGCCCAAACCTTACAGCCATCCTGCACTCCTCTTGCTCTCTGACTGTTCACAGCTAGTATGTCAGGAAGTTCTCTTGTTTTAATCTTCAGAATATATAATGAACCAGGTCAAATATTGCCACTTCCCTTGCTACCATCTTCAATTCTCATTTGGATTATTTTTTTTTAAAAGTTATTTACTTGAAAAGTAAAGAGAGAGAGAGAGAGAGAGAGATTGAGATCTAGGTATCTTCCACTCTCTGGTTCACTCCTCAGATGCTGCAACAACTTAGGCTGGGCCAATCAGAGGCCAGAAGGCAGACTCCATCCAGGTCTCCTATGTGGGTAAAAGGGACCCAGACACTTTGGCCATCTTCCATTGCTTTCTCAGGCATATTAGCAGGGGCTGGATTGGAAATGGAGCAGCTAGGACTTGAACCCATGTTCACATGGAATGCCAGCATTGCAGGGGATGCTTAAGCTGCTGTGCCACAATACTGGCCCATCTTGTTTGGATTATTAAGTAGCCTCCTAACTAGTGTCTCTCCTTTAACTTTGCAGTCTATTCTCAATGGAGCTGTGAGATCAATTCTATTAAAATCTAAGTGAAATTTTCTATCCTCTGTCCGAAACCTTCCAATAGTTCCCATGTGATTAACAGGAAAAAGTCAAAACACTTAATCTAGTGTTAGGCAAATTCTCTCCAAAGCCTCTATCAAAATTCAGAGCGTAATGAGTGTTAAATTTTTAAGATATTAACTAGTCAAAATTTGTCACCATGTGAAAAGTACTTTCCCAGAAATTTTCAGCTTTATTTATAAGGGTGGGTGGGTGCCAAGAGCTATCACAACATTTCTGCAAGGCAAGCATTCCTTCCATTTTACAAATGAAGAAACAGGCTCTGGAGTTAAGTCATTTCACAAGGCCCTACTGCTAACATATACCCAGATCTTTCTGGCTCCAAAGTCTGTTCATTTTCCACATGCCACATGTTCTTCCAGATTCATTTGGTTACTTATTCTTTCATCCATTCATTTGAGACAGACACTCCTTCAAGGTCAGTGTGATGCACAAATAGAGAAAGCTAGTTTTAGAGAATTGAAGCCCAGAATAAAAGAAAACAGGAAAAAATAGTAGGTTGATAAACTAAATAATGGTAATAGCAATAGTAGCTTAAATGTTTTGTGTACTTACCTACGTCACACACTGTTCTAAGAACTTTTACATGCATTATTTAATTTTCTCCAAGCTAGAATCTTGTAAAGTAGTTTTTTTTTAAATTCCTATGTATATGTAAGGAAACCCAGGCACAGAGACTAAGCCATTTGTCCATGTTATCACTGCTAGTAGCTGACAAAGTTTACATATAAAATGAGGCTTATTACAAACAATTGGCTGCATTTTTTAGAGACATGTTAAGAATTTTGATTATGTGAAACATTTTAACAAATGAAACTCTTCTTTGTGAATCCATCGATACAGAACAGAGCATGTATTTTGTGAGTCTGCAGATTTTTGGCACAGATATGTTGCTGAAAGAAGCAACAGTTAAGGGCAAATAACTAATTAACATTCTGTTAACATATTTGAAGTCTTCTAGTGGGCATGGAAACATTTGTTCCTATGGTAACGAGTGTAGATCCCGGGAGGGGTGATAGAAGAGTCAGAGGGGAAAGCCTTTAGTTTAGAATGCTTTTTCTTTTGCAAATGTACTCCTTTAAATGTATTATGCTATTTGACCTCTTGACTCTCTGAAGGTGAGAATTCCTGGGAGTATTTTGACCTTGAGTTACAAATCAGCAGGATCAATTTTGACATCAAGTGAAGGTCTGGCAAACCCATTTTAGTACACCTCCTTTCATTGGTGGAATTATAGTTTCTGGACTGGCTGATTTGAAGGTCTTCCTGGTGTCTTTCAGTGTTCTGCCTATCCGACTAAGAGGGAACAGGGAGGAAACGTGATTCACCTGCCTCAGAGAGACTCTGGGGGAAATTGAATAGCTTGTGGCTTCTGTTAGTGAAAAAAAACCAAAACAATTGAAAGATTGAGAAATAGTCTCCTGAGAGGACTCCGTGTCTGTAAAGAAATATCAAGTGTGGATTCCCGAAGCTGGGCTAGTGGGAGGAGTGAAGGAGCAATAGCAGCTAACTAGAAAATCAGGTCTGGGGATTCTACTGATCTTACTCACTTACAGGAAGTGTAACCAGGTATAAAATAACATAAGCCAACAATTTTTTCTGCTTAACTGTAAAACTGGGAAGCTGATGCTTCAGGCCTGGACTAGCAGCTTCCTGCTTACCCATGTCCTAAGGCACAAATTCCTTGTTCTTTATCTCAACTTCTTTTCCAGAGCAGGGGCATCTGGTCAGGCTAGATCTACTTTCATCACCCATGGACCTCAGGGAACATCATGGTGAAGTGATGCATGAAGAAGGAATGCATTATCTATGATCTAGTTACAAGCCCTGGCTCCTGACACCAGAGACCTGCAGCTTTTTTTGTGATTTCACGGAACCAACACCCGCTTCCTTTTAGCCCCTTTATAAACCCTCAGATACCCTCACCCCACAGTTTTGGGATCCTTGAGGTTCGGAAGTCTGCTATGCTCTAAATTTGTAGGCAGATTAAATTTCCTTCACTCCATAACCTTGTCCTTGTTATTTTGATTTGGCACCAGGGACGGGGACCCACTTGTCTATAACAAGAAGGACCCCCATATTAGACAGACACACTACCGCCCCCATCACATGGTTCATACATGCATCAGCCCCATGCTATTCCAGGTTGTTGGGGTAAGTAGAGCATTGTTTACCCATTAACAGAAACATTCCGTAGCTTACTGAGGGGAAAAAAATGCTGTATCTAATAAATGAAAACATTCTGAAGCCAAGAAAGCTTTTTGTTTTTAATTGTAGAGATGTGTAGATAGAGTGGGTCCAACAAACTGACTGTGTTAACAACCAGTCAATGAGGTCTAGGTAGATAAGGCCAAATCAGAGAATGGACCAGAGTTCTCTGCAACTTTAAGAGTCCAGTATCAAAGGAAAAGGGCATCATTGCATCCTGGGTTTATTCCTCTCTGTCTTTTATCTTCCAGATAATTTCTTATCTGTAGTGGCTAGGAAAATGCTCCAATTCCATCTCTGGGTTGAAATGTGATATGTCTGACTTATCTCTTCCCTCTTCAGTTTATAGAGAAAAACATCAGTCTCCATGACCAATTGTATTTTTATTAACTGTTTATAAGGTCTTTTCCCAAGGTTCTAATTGGTACATTTCTATAAGAAAAATTTAGTCTGGTAATGCCATTGTGAATGACCACATCTGATCATTTCTGATTAAAGATCCTTACTCTTGACTAGAGATTGAAATTGGTAGTATATTTTCCCTCTCTAGGTTTTCAAGTATTGGAACTGTTTTTGGTTACCTTATCCAAGCCCAGATCACTCAGAGGTGTCAAAGAGAATCCCTCATTTATTATTGACTACATTGCAGTCATCTGTGGGTGTGAATTAATTCATATATGATAGTAACATGCTTTGTCCTTCTAAATCAAATAGGGCACAGTATTTGCTACAGAACTCTCTTTCTGTGAAATGACTTTATGGAAATATAAAAGATAAAAATAAATCAGCCAAGTCTTAAAAAGGAGCTTAACTTTTTTGATTGATACCTCTTAATTTCTCCTGCTTCCATTCATTTTTCTTCTTCTTCTTCTTCTTTTTTTTTTTTTTTTAAACAGGCAGAGTGGACAGTGAGAGAGAGAGACAGAGTGAAAGGTCTTCCTTTACCGTTGGTTCACCCTCCAATGGCCGCCGCAGCCGGCGCACTGAGGCTGGCGCACTGTGGCTGGCGCACTGCGCTGATCCGAAGGCAGGAGCCAGGTGCTTCTCCTGGTCTCCCATGGGGTGCAGGACCCAAGCACTTGGGCCATCCTCCACTGCACTCCCGGGCCACAGCAGAGAGCTGGCCTGGAAGAGGGGCAACCGGGACAGAATCCGGCACCCTGACCGGGACTAGAATCTGGTGTGCTGGCGCCGCTAGGCGGAGGATTAGCCTATTGAGCCGCGGTGCCAGCTCATTTTTCATAATATCATAAGAGCTCTTTCTAAAATATTGATCTAGTTGGTATTACATTCCTTAAAAACTTCTAACAACTTTTATTACCTACAGCATGTAGTTTAAAAGCCCTGAGTATGGAATACCAGACCTTTACTTCCAGGCTCTAGCTAAGCTCTCCCACCTGGGTAAGTGACTACTCTTTTCCTGCTCCTATACCCTTCCTACATCCTACACAACCTGCACCCCAGCCATCCAGAAGTTCAGAGATACCCTGAGGACATTGTACTGTCTGAAATCCCTGTGACTTGGCATATGCTCTTCTCTGCTTGAAAAGACTTTTCCGTTATTTTACTGAAAACCCTCATGCTCATGTCAAGACTCCCTATTGTGGGGCTTGGCATTATGGGACAGCAGGTTAATCCACTGCCTGTAACACCAGCATCCCATGAGCACCAGTTCAAGTCTGGGCTGCTCCACCTCCAATCCAGCTCCCTGCTAAGGTCCTGGGAAAGTAGCAGAAGATGGCCCAAGTCCTTGGGCCTCTGCCACCCATGTGGGAGATCTTGATGGAGTTCTAGATTTGTGGCTTCAACTTCGACTAGCCCTGGCCATCGTGGCCCTTTGGGAAGTGAACCAGGTAGATAGAAGAATCTCTCTTTCTCTTTCTCTCTATAACTCTGCCTTTCAAGTAAATAAATAAATCTGTTTTTAAAAGACCCCCCTTGTGTTTCTGCCTTACTTCCCTCGGGGAGAATGAGGTCCTTCCTGCACTTAGCAGCCACAAACCATTGCTTAGACATTTGGATAGATATTTGTTCATGTTTCCCTTTCTCATTAGACTAAGCCTTCTCCCAAGACAATGATTTTACTTTATTCATCCTGTATGAAAGCTTCCTATCACAGTAGAAAACAGTTGATAAGTGGAAAATTAATGAATATATTTTGCTTCCTACTTTAATTTTAGAACTTCTTAATCTTGTAGTGACTTATGACAAAAATGAGTTTGAGGGAGAAGATAAAAATGCTATATTTACATGTTATCTTTTGAAGATTCAGTCTGTCTGGAATTTTCTTGCATAACACAACAGTCTCCCTTATTTATGGTTTCACTTTCTACAGTTTCAGTTACCTATAGTTCACTGCAATACAAAAGTATTAAATGGAAAATTCCAGAAATTATTCATAAGTTTCAAATTGAGCACTATTTTGAGTAGCATAATGAAATTTCTTTATGACCTGTTCTTTTCAGCCCTGGACATAAATCATTCCTTGTCTAGGGTATCCATGTTGTATATGCAACTTTGCCATGATATATATGGCTGCTCTCTTGGTTATAGAATCTGCTATGTTGTATCACAGTTCTTGTGTTTAAGTAGCCTTTCTGTCACAATGCTTGTATCATTCATCATTCACCTCATTTCACATAGGCATTCAAAACTTCACATCATCACAAGAAAGGTGAATACCATATAATAAGATTTTGAGAGGTAGCTGGAAAGTGAGAATATACAATTTTTTGCAGTATATTGTAATTCTTTTTCATTATGCTGTGTATTAACTTCAGGTATATATGTATAGGAAAAACATAGTATATGTATTTATAGGGTTCAGTACTATCCATAGTTTTAGTTGTACCGTGGGGGACTTGTAATACATCTCACAAGTTTAAAGGGGAACTACTGTGATGCTATGATTGAAATTGAGGTAGTTGAAGAGAAAGACGAGAGAAAAAAACAAGAAATAAAGCATGTGTTCTCTAATCTGTCGGTTTGAACACTACTGGATACTGAGATCTATATTTTTGGTATTTTTCCCCCCAAGCCCACTTAGAAAAAATAACTTTTATAAAATAATCATGGTGGGGCTGGCACTGAGGCATAGCAGGTTAAGCCTCTACTGTGATGCTGGCATCCCATATGGGTGCCAGTTCCAGACCTGACTGTTCCACTTCCCATCCAGCTCCCTGCTAATGTGCCTGGGAAAAAAGTGGAAGATGGCCTAAGTGCTTGGGTTCCTGCACCCATGTGGGAGAGCCAGAGGAAGCTCTGGGCTTCTGGCTTCAGCCTGGTGCAGCCCTGGCCTTTGTTGCCATTTGGGGAGTGAACCAGTAGATGGAAGATCACTCTGTCTCTGTGTAACTCTGCCTTTCAATATAAATGAATAAAAGTCATGGTCTGTGATTCTGACAAGAGTAGATTCAACTTAGATCAATAATACATTTTAGGGGCTGGTGCTATGGTGTAGTGGGTAAAGTTGCTGCCTGCAGTGCCAGCATTCCATATAGGTGCCGGTTTGAGCCCAAGCTGCTCCATTTCTGATCCAGCTCCCTGCTCATGTGTCCAGGAAAGCAGTACAAGATGGCCCAAGTCCTTGCACCCCTGCACCTTCATGGGAGACCTGGAAGAAACTCATGGCTCCTGGCTTCAGATCTGCCCAGCTCTGGCCTTTGCGGCCATTTGGAAGAGTGAACCAGCAGATGGAAGACATCTCTGCCTCTGCCTCTCTGTAACTTTACCTTCAAATAAATAAATAAATCTTTTAAAAAATACCTTTTAGCAGCTGGCAGTTATATGTGCTCAGATTCCCAGCTGACCGCAATTGCACCCAGTATCCTCCTGGATAGTAGCTCATATTTGTGACCTCAAACAACTCATAGGGAGGTATTAGGACTTCTTTCTTGAGGGAGAAGTCTTGTACAGGTGCACCCAGGCAAGTCAGTATGGTAAATAGTGTTTGGTTTCCAAACTTCTGTGCTTCTTCTCTTAAGAGGGAGGTGTAGAGGAATTGGCCAAATCGAACGATGGCCCCTATGTAGGCCTCAAAGTAGACATCCTTGGTGCCATGATGCACCTCATAACACAGACTGTTGTTCTTCATGACCATCTCTTTCCTCAGCAGCTGGACTGCTGAGGTCAGGTAGTAGTGTAGATATTTGAAATGGAACGAATGTTCATACTGCTGTGGAGTCCTGGCAACACTGGTCATGGCCCTCATAAAGTCAGAGCGAACATTGCTGTTCAATGTATAAACCAAGATGGCCACAGCATGTGTAATAGTCATGTTCTCGGGGAGAGCTTTTGCTAGGTTCAGCCAGGTTAAGTGGGCTTTTTGCCATACCCTGGAGTAGTTCTTATGGGCTTGCAGCTCTTTCATGAAATAATCTCCTTGACTTAACTCCTCCATGACCTGTTTGCTACAGCCTTGGTATTGATCATCAAAGGAATCTGGTGCCAAGTCAAAGTTGATTTTAATTGCAACCTGGAAGTAAAGAAAAATCTTACTTTTAATTTCCCAAACCAGTTGGTAAATGTAGTAGCAGATTTGCTTCACTGTATATAGCCAAATATCCCCAAAACAAAGATTTGTTGATTATGTTACATCTTGTCCTTTTAGCATCATTGACCTGTGCCAAAGATTGAACTTGGTTGGCTGAACATCAATGAAAGATGAAAATACTCATCAAAAGTTCACCTTTCCCTGGGAGGAAGTAACCCTTTTTATATCACTGAAATCACAGTGTTTTTGCATATTGGGTACTTTGAATAAAAAATAATAACCTTATAGTTTAATTAAATTAGATACTTCAATTCATGGAAAATAGAATTTTGAAAAATATTTGTTTTGGTGCAAAAAAACCTAAAGTACATAAGTACAAAGAGTCTTCAGAAACTCATGGAAAGTGTGTGTTATGAAGAAACTATGATGGATTTAATTTTTTCACTTATTAACTTATCTTTAAAATTTACATTTATTTATATGAAAGGCACAATAATAGACACACACACACGAGAGAGAGAGAGAGAGAAAGAGAGAAAGAGGTGTGGGAGATATAGATATCTTTCATCTGCTTGTTCATTCCCCAAATGCCTACAATAGTGGGGTTGGGCTAGGCTGAAGTCAGAAGGAACCAGGTGGTAGGGAACCAAGTACTTGAGCCACCACTTGTTAACTCCCAAGTTTCACATGAGCAGGAGCTAGATTGAAAGTGAAGGGAAGACTTGAATCTAGGTACTCTGAAATGGGATGTGGGCATCCCAAGCAGTAGCTTAATCTGCTTTATCACAGTGCCTGAAATTTACCTTTTAATTCCATCTTTCCATAAATGTTTGAAGTACTTTCATACTTTGTGTTTCATCTATGTTCCTCCCCCTTCATATTTTCTCTTAAATGTTATAGGGATTATCTCTTTTATGAATGCTTAGAATCTATATAAAATGTTTGCCCACTTAATTTCAGAAAAGCCTTAAGGGATGAGTGGTATTAGGCTCTCCAAAGGGGCCTCCATTAAATTACAACCCTCCTGTCTTCTTAGATCCTGAAAAAACTGAGGAAAAAAAAGAACAAATGTGAAGGTTAACTATAATTTTTTTTATTGGATCATGCCGTTTTGGAGTACACATCTGCAAGTCTGAGGTCAAATAAGCTTGGTAAGAGTAAATTCCAGGGCCGGCGCCATGGCTCACTTGGCTAATCCATGGCCTGCAGCGCTGACACCCCGGGTTCTAGTCCCAGTTGCTCCTCTTCCAGTCCAGCTCTCTGCTGTGGCTTGGGAGGGCAGTGGAGGATGGCCCAAGTGCTTGGTCCCTGCACCCGCATGGGAGACCAGGAGGAAGCACCTGGCTCCTGGCGATCCTGGCTTCGAGTTGGCGTAGCACACAGGCCGCAGTGCGCTGGTTATAGCGGCCATTTGGGGAGTCAACCCAAGGAAGGAAGACCTTTCTCTCTGTCTCTCTCTCACTGTCTAACTCTGCCTGTCAAAAAAAAAAAAAAAAAAAAGTAAATTCCAGGTTGAGGCAGACTTGCCCCCTCAGTTGCAGGCAGTATTGCGCTGTGACCTGTCCAGGTGACATTCTTACAATGGAGGAACAAAGATCACATACCCTTTTGCCATCAGACTAACACCCAGGAAGAAGAAGCAGAGCAGAGCTCAACCCAATATACCCAGTTATTGCTTTTAAAACATTTTATTTATTTATTTACTTACTTACTTATTTATTGTATTGCTACCTATAAAGTGCATGTGTCCATGTCCAAAGGAGCAGAGTGAGTGAAGGGTGAAGAGAGGTGTCCTCTTCTTGGAAACCCGGAATGGGAAAAAGATATTCTTTTCTAATGTGCGGCCAGTTGAATATCACTTATTGACAGCTAATGCTGCTAAACTGAAGTTAGGGGACTGAAAAAAAAGTCCACTAAGCCATAACAGTTTGCCATTTAGAGCCTTAGCTGAATTATCTAAATCCAAATAGATGCTTCTTTCTGAACAATGCAATGATGCTTTATACATAAATAGTACTAAGGTGCATGTTGAAAGACAAGAGTCCATCCAGTCAATGTTAAGTATGTTGAGACTGGAACTCAAAAACACACCACTGGATGTTTTTACTGTATTATTTGTGAGATATCATCTGGTGTGTAAACTAGGACAGATTTTTAAGACAGATTAAATAATTTTAACCAGTAAAGGCATTGTGGCTCAGTGGGTTAAGTTGTTACCTGAGATGCTAGTATCCCAAATGAGTGCTGGTTTGAGTCCTGGCTGTTCCACTTCTCACCCAGCTCTCTGCTAATGCACCTGGGAAAGCAATAGAAGATGGCCCAAGTTCTTAGGCCCCTGGACCAGGATGAAGTTCCTGGCCATTTGGGGAGTTAACCAGCAAATAAAAGATCTCTGTCTTTCCTTTGCTTGCTCTCTATAACTCTGCCTTTCAAACAAACAAATAAATAAATCTTCATAAATAAATTTAACAATAATTCTTTACAGTAGATTTAAAAATATGTCTACAGAATCTATTTAAGCCAAAGCAAACAAAACCAATAATATCCTGTTACCAAACCTCATGATAAACTCCAAAATCTGTATTACTAGATCTCAAATATATTCTGTGATCTCTTAACATTAGATTATTTTTTCTTATGTAGAATTCTGTAGTACCATGCTTATAATTTCAGTTGATCTGTATAGTGCAGTTTAAAGACATAGATTTGGTTTATTTTGTATTATTTGTTATATGGAAACAAGATTTTACTTAATTTTAAGTGGAGAATCAAGAAAATAACTATGCAACTGGCTTTTATAATTCTAAATTTATAAACTCTAAAGAGGTCTACATTTTTAATAATTGCTTTCAGTTTTCACTAATACTATGCGGTTACTTCAAAAGTGAAATTAAAAGATTAGTTTGAGGCAAAAATCTTTGAAATCCATGCATTCAAGGGGTCTCCAAAAATTTTGTGGAAAGTGCCATATTATGAAAAAAATGGATTTCAAAATTCTTTTATACCACAATACACTTATCTTTTAATTCCATTTCTCATGAACTTTTGGAAGCATCCTTATATTTATTAAAATTATTGAATGAAAGTAGATCCCAAGTGAATAAAGTTTCGCTTATTTAGAGGTTGTCACCAGGTGAACGATCTGTTGGAGAATTTATCATAAAGAGATCATCCCCTCATCACCTCCTACCTCAGAACTCTTTGTGGATCTCTGCAGGCCAGAAAGGAGCAGCAGGAGGGGCAGCTGCCCCTTAAGGAGAAAGATTCTCATGGCCGCAGCTGCAGTAACCCCGGGAAGAAGAATCCTCCAGCACCTTTTGATCAATAGGCAGGAATGGCTTGTGTTGAAAGCACTTCTCCTTTGCTACTGCAACTTCATCTTGAAATGGGTTCTCCAGACTTCCCTTGGGTTTTTCTTTGAGTGAGTCTCAGCAAGAACTCTCCGTGATCCTGTCTGTGCTGAGACTTCTGTTGACCACCACCAACCAGCAGCTTTTCCCGGAGGTTGAAATCAACTCCAACTTCTTTGCTGAGTTGAAATTCCTTTGAAAGAGCCAGGCATGTGCACCAAATAAGGGTTTCGAAAGAGAATCCCTTAGTTTCCAGTTAAAAGGCACATCCCATATCTGATTTGTATTCAGGGGAATGCCAAAGGCCCATTAAGGGTCAGGTTCTGCAGTCTAGCCTTAATTTTCCCAGCAAGGCAGGAAGAAGCATGATCTGCACAGCATTTGAGGCCAGTGCATTATCTTGAGCCTCAGGCTTCTATTGTGAGTAATAAGATTGGCGCATGCAGGGCGGCTGGCAGGATTCCTCCTCAAGGTGGGACTCTGTCAAGCTCGGCTGGTGCGGCTGATAGGCCCTGCCCAGCATGGGCTGCCACGCCTTTTAGAGTGGTTGTCAGAAGGAAGGCTCTTTTTGCTGCTTTTCCATGGCACAATTGAAACTCTCTAATCCTTGCTGGCGGTGTGGCTCACTAGGCTAATCCTCCACCTGCAGTGCTGGCACACTGGGTTCTAGTCCTGGTCAGGGCGCCGGATTCTGTCCCGGTTGCTCCTCTTCCAGTCCAGCTCTCTGCTGTGTTCCGGGAAGGCAGTGGAGGATGGCCCAGGTCCTTGGGCCCTGCACCCGCATGGGAGACCAGGAGAAGCACCTGGCTCCTGGCTTCGAATCGGCCCAGCGTGCTGGCCGCAACGCACTGGCCGCTGGCTGTAGCACAAGTGTGGGGTAAACCAATGGAAAAAGGAAGACCTTTCTCTCTGTCTCTCACTGTCTAACTCTGCCTGTCAAAAAAAAAAAAAAAAAAGAAAGAAACTCTCGAATCCAGAGTTCTTCCCAATTTTCTCTTCTGAAAGCATTAGATCCACACTGTGCTAGTCTACAGTGAATTCTAATGATGACTGTCAGAAGACATGTAGGAGTAAAACTGACATGAATCAAGAGTAGGATTTAGTGTGTGAATTTAACCCCAGTGTTTAATTAAACACTTGCCTTTAGGCACTTCCCTTTCTAGTCTGAACATCCTTCCTCATTCCCAAATCCTGTGATAATTGTTTTTCTTGCTAATATTTCCTATCTATGCTTCCTGATGGACTATCTGACCGTTAAGTGAAACTAAATCCTATTCCTGGAAATGCTTTTCAGTAAGTATTTTTAATCTGATTTTTCTGATGATGGTAGCAGTTCTGCTAGACTAACAAATATTTTAGATATTTTCTAGAATATATAGAAAAATGCAAAGGAGGAAACAAAATTACCCATAACCCGTGACCTAAAATAAAGCCACTATTTAAATTTATATTTTGTTTTACACATACACATATATAAACACACACTGTGGAATGGAAATAATATACTATGAGGTTGTGCTTACCATTTTTTGCCTTAAAATTTGAATTTGTGTACTTATTTATTTGCAAGGAAGAGAAACAGAGAAAGAGGGATAGAGATTTCTTTCTGTTAGTTTACTTCCCAGGGCTGGGCCAGGCTGAAGCCAGGAGGCAGGAACTCAATCCAGATCTCTTACATAGGTGGCAGGGACTCAACTACTTGGACTATCACTTGCACTTTCCCAGGGTGCATATTAAGCTGGAATGGAGAGCAGAGCCAGGACTCAAACCCAGGCACTCAGCTATGGGATATGGGCATCTCAAGTAGGGGCTTAACCACTAAGACAAACTCCTACCCTGAACAGACTCTTGAATGACATTTAGTTGATTTCTCAATTCTCCCACTTCACGTTTGACTTGGCAAGATGCTTAACCTCTCTGTTCCTTAGTTGCTTCATGTGTTAAATGGAGATAACAGCGTGTACCTCACTGAAGTGTTGATACCTTTTTTTTTAAAAAGATTTATTTATTTATTTATTTGCAAGAGAGAGAGGAGAAGCAGAGAGAGAGTGAGAGAGAGAGAAAGAGAGAGAGAGAGGTCTTCCATCTGCTGGTTCACTCCCCAATTGGCTGCAATGGCCGGAGCTACGTTGATCCGAAGCCAGGAACCAGGAGCTTCTTCCGGGTCTTCCACGCGGGTGCAGGGGCCCAAGTACTTGGGTCATCTTCTTACTGCTTTCCCAGGCCACAGCAGAGAGCTGGATCAGAAGTAGAGTAGCCGGGTCCCAAACGGGCGTCCATATGGGATGCGGGCGTTTTAGGCCAGGGCGTTAATCTGCTGCGCCACAGCGCAAGCCCTGGGTTGATACCTTTATAACCCTTAAAACTGCATCTCATGCTTAGAAATTGTTTAACATATAAAAACAATTACCCTTTTTATGTACCGGTTTATTTAATAAAAAAATGTCTTCTATTCAGCTTGTTTTCAATTTTGCACTGTTATAATTAACAGTTTAGGAGCATATTTTAGGCATAAATCTGTTTCTGACAACTTTTTTTTTTTTTAAAAAAGATTTATTTTACTTGAAAGTCACAGTTACACAGGGAGAAGATAAGCAGAGAGAGAGAGAGAGAGATCGATCTTTCATGCTCTGGTTCACTGCCCAGATGGCCGCAATGGCCAGAACTGCACTGATCCGAAGCCAGGAGCCAGGAGCTTCTTCTGGGTCTCCCACGTGGGTGCAGAGGCCCAAGGACTTGGGCCATCTTCTACTACTTTCCCAGGCCACAGCAGAGAGCTGGATTGGAAATGGAGCAGCTGGGTCTCGAACCATCACCCATATGGGATGCCGGCACTGCAGGTGATGGCTTTACCTGCTACGCCACAGCGCTGCCCTCTCACAACTTTTAAAAAATTATTTATTTATTTATTTACTTGAAAGGCAGAGTTAGAGGGAGAGACAAACTCAGGCAATCTTCCATCAGCTGGTTCACTCCCCAAATGGCTGCCATGGCCAGGACTGGGCAAGGCCAAAGCCTGGACTCTCCAACTCCATCCAGGTCTCCCACGAGGGTGCTAGGGGTCCAAATACTTCCATATTCTGCTGCTTTCCCAGGCTCATTAGCAGTGAGCTGGTTAGAAAGTGGAGCAGCAGGGACTTAACTGGCACTCAGGCCATAGCTTAACTTATTAACACACCACAACATCAGTCCCAAGTTTCTCAAAGTTTTAAAGACACAGTTCTAGTGATGTGATCACTAAATAATGGAATGTTTAATTTTTGGAATAAATAGCAATCAGTGGCTATGTATGAAGGTATCCATTTAAAACTCTAAAAATTCTTAAGATTCCTCAATATCAATTGATACTTTGAGATATGGAATCATTATAAACAGAACTGGAATTACAGTCAGAAAATTTGAATTATGGGTCTAGTTCTGTTCATAATGTTGACTGAAAGAACTTAAACCACAAGGAATCTGTGCTGAAACTCAGTTTTCATAACTTTATAGATTTACCAAAATAAATAGGCAATAATGATTTTCTTCTATGAAAGGGTACTGTGTTTCAAGACCCTTTTGCCTGTTATGTCAGCCCATGAGACAACCTTGTAAAGGTGACACCTTAACCTTCAAGTTACAGATGTGGTGGCTTAGGCCCTGTTAAGTCAAATGAAGTTTCTGCTATCATAGGCACTTTTCTCTCCCCTGCAGCTCACTTCCACTTCCAGACTAAGACCACTAGAGGGCACCAGGACCTTTTGTAAGCTTTCCATGCCACTCCCTTGTTTACAACTTGGAGAAGGAGGAAGAGAGAGGAAGAGAGAGAAGGGGGTGGTGGAGAGGAAGTGAAAAGAGAGGAAGGGGAAAGAGAGAAAGACAGTGACAACTGGGATAAGAAAGACCTGAGGTCTCGTGTGTATGTGTACATTTCTGAGTTAAAATGAAAAAGTTTCCTCACAATGTTTAGAGTCATTAAAAATGATCTTTTGCCTCAAGGGCTGTTTTGTTGAGATGTCTATGTGAGAATTTAATATCAGTTAATTTAGAGTTTAGGGCACACTCATTCATTGTTAAATCTAATTATTCAAAACACAATCTATTTGTGCTGTCTTGATGGGTAAAAGGGGTGCAGGTTTTGAAATAGCGTAAATTTGTGTGAATTTTATCTCTGTCATGTCCTAGTTTTTGTGAATTTGAGCAAGTCATGTTCTCATTCTTGTTTCTTCAAATGTGAAAGTTAAAATGAGAACAGCAATATTGTGGGGCTATGTTGACAGTGAAATTGCGATACTCTATAAAATATCATGGAGTGGATCCATCTGCTCTATTGTCTTGCAAGCAGATTGATTAGAGACTGGAACAGGGACTCTTGGGAAAGACACTTCAGTTACATTCCCAGCTGTACACTTCTGTTGTTTTTGATCTTGGCCCAGCTACTAAACCTTTCTATTCTTATTTTCTAAGTCTCCTAATGCCAATGACATTTTGCAGTTGCTGAATGCCTTTTGGCTTTTCTCTCTCTCTCTTTCTCTCTCTCTCTCATATGTATGAGAGGCAAAAACAGATAGAAAGCTCCCTATGTTAGTTCATCCCCCAAATGCCTGCAATAGCTGAAGTTGGGCCAGGCCAGAGCTATTGCCAAGAGCAAGAAATTCAACCGAGGTCTTGACATGATGGCCCACCAATTACTTGAGTCTTCACTGCTGCATCCCAAGGTCAACATTAGCAGGAAGCTGGAGTTGGGAGATGGAGCTGTGAATTGAAGCCAGGCACTACAGTGTGGGATGTGGGCCTCCCAACTAGTGTCCTACCTGGTAGGCCAAATGCACATCCCTACTTAGATATTCCAAGACTAGCAATTCATATACAGTCCAGCACAATGAACATCAATTTTGTTAGTTTTTTATTAATATAAACAGGTTTTGCTAATTTTCTTGTTCTCTTTTCTAGTATAAATTCCAGACCTTCTAGACTAGTTTCCAAAGCTACTTTCAGAGCATAGTTGAAGTAGGAGAGCCTTGTCCAGGGGTTAACTGTCTTTTGCTGCTAGCTTGAAGGCTTGGCAATGACTCTTCATAGCTCCAGTTTGGCTCTTGTTGAATTCCCTCAGATCTGTATCAATTTAGTCAGAGTATTTTATTGCCAGAAGTCCTTGCTGTTTACAGCAAAGCAATTTGATAGAGAATCCACGGTTCGGTTGTCAGAATGGTTTTGAGTTGTCCACATTAAAAAAAAAAATGGTTTAAGGTGAACAATTAATGTATTTCATATATACAGGTTTAGGAGCATAGTGATACTTCCCACCCTAGCTTCCCTCCTTCCCACATGCCCACCCTCCTTCCTCCTTCCTTTCTTATTCTTTCTTTTAAATTTTATAACTTTCAGTTTATTTATACTCATAAGATTAATCCTACACCATGTAAAGAATAGGGCTTCATTCTTTTTATGACTGAGTAGCATTCCATAGTATACATATACCATAATTTCTTTATTCAGTCATCAGTTAATGGACATCTGGGTTGACTTCTTATCTTAGCTATTGTGAGTTGAGCTGCAAGAAATGTGGGGGTATAAGAAACTCTTTCATATTCTGATTTCATTTTATTTGAGTAAATTCCCAGGAATGTGATTACTGAATCATATGGTGTATCTACTTTCAGACTTAGATATCACCATACTGTCTACCACAATGGTAGTTTACATTGTCACCAAAAGTGGATTAGGGAATCTTTTCCCTCACATCCTCACCAGCATTTGAGTTATCCATATTTAAACTTGGCAGTAAGCCGGCGCCTCGTCTCAATAGGCTAATCCTCCGCCTGCGGCGCCGCACACTGGGTTCTAGTCCCAGTCGGGGTGCCGGATTCTGTCCCGGTTGCCCTCTTCCAGGCCAGCTCTCTACTATGGCCCGGGAGTGCAGTGGAGGATGGCCCAAGTGCTTGGGCCCTGCACCATGGGAGACCAGGATAAGCACCTGGCTCCTGCCTTCGGATCAGCGAGATGCGCCGGCCACAGCAGCCATTGGAGCGTGAACCAACGGCAAAGAGGAAGACCTTTCTCTGTCTCTCTCTCACTGTCCACTCTGTAAAAAAAAAAAAAAACCTAAACGTGGCAGTTTATCTTCCACACCCTAAGGAAGTAAGCAAAGCAACCTCAGTTGTTTCATATTTTATAGCCTTTTCATAGCTAAAAGTTTATACCTACAGAATGGTTGCAAGAATGGGACCAAAGCCTTTCTGTCAGCCAGCAGCCAGCAGATGTGACCCAGTATGAGTGAATACAAGTACATCCAGGAGTTACGGAGAAAGAAGCAGTCGAATATGACACATTTTCTCTCCTGAGGGTCTGCTACTGACAGTACCTCCAGCTCTCCACACTTCACAGAGTGGCCACCATACCTGGCCTGACAAAGTGCTCAGACTGGGATACGAGGCCAAACTAAGTTATATCACACTTAGGATTCATGTGCATTGTAGTGGCTGCCCATGCCCGGTTCCTAAGGGTATGACCTACAGCAAGCCTGTTCATAATGGTGTTAAGCAGCTAAAATTTACATGAAGCCTTCAGTGTACTCTGGGGGCTCTGAGTCCTGAATTCTTACTGTGTTGCTGAAGGTTCTACATACACATTCTTTTGAGGTTATCCTCATTGATCCGTTTCGCAAAGTCATCAGAAGAAATCCCGACACCTGGTGGATCACCAAACCAGTCCACAAGCACAGGGAGATGTGTGGGCTGACATCTGCAGGCTGCAAGAGTTGTGGCTTTGGAAAGGGACAAGTCCCACCACTCTATTGGTGGCTCTTATGCAGTCTGGAGAAGGTTCAGTGCCCTCCAGCTGTGCTGATACTGCTAACACCACTAATGTTTGTAAAATTCATACCTAGTCAACCGTTCATGTCTGCTGAAAGGTGTTATTTACCCATTAAAACTAGTCTGCATATTATTTTTTTAAAGGTTTATTTATTCGAAAGAGTTACACAGAAAGAGGAGAGGCAGAGAGAGAGAGAGAGAGAGAGAGAGTTCTTCCATCAGATGGTTCACTCCCCAGATGGCTGCAGTGGCCGGAGCTGCGCCGATCCAAAGCTAGAAGCCAGGAGCTTCTTCCAGGTCTCCCACATGGGTGCAGGGACCCAAGGACTTGGGCTGTCTTCTACTGCTATCCCAGGCCACAGCAGAGAACTGGATTGGAAGAGGAGCTGCCAGGACTAGACCCGGCACCCATATGGGATGCCGGTGCTTCAGGCCAGGGCATTAACCGGCTGAGCCACAGTGCTGGCCCGTCTGCAGATTATTTCATGAATGCTTCATAAAATTATGAAAGTTAAAAGTGCAATAATGTTTGAAGACTAAGGAAAAAAAAGAATGGTGCAAGTCTGATCCACATTCATGAACTGTTTTTGTTTTGCTCCAACAACTTTCATTCTCTCTTTTTGCTAAACCACTTCAGAGTAAATTGCAGATATTATGAACTTTTACCCTGAAATACCACAGCACTTATTTCATAAAACAAGGACATACTTATACAGAACCAGAGCAAAATTGCCAATGTCATTTATAAAATACTGTCTAATTCATAGCCTACATTCAAAGTTCATTACTGTTCCTGTAACATCCTTTGCCTCTTTTCCAGATTAGAATTTGCATCCAGTAACCTCAGCTCTTTATTCGCCTTTTCTCCTTCTTCTCCTTCTTCTTCAGCTTCTTCTCCTCTTCCCCCTCCCCCTCCCCTCCCCCCTCTTCCCTCTCCTCCTCCTCCTCTCCCTTCCCCTCTCCTCCTGCTTCCCTTTCCCCTCCTCCTCCTCTTCTTCTTTCTTCATTTATTTATTTATTTATTTGAAAGGCAGAGTTACAGAGAGCAGAGGCACAGAGAGAGAGAGAGACAGATCTTCCATCCACTGGTTCACTCTCCGGATGGCTGCATGTCTGGAGCTGTGCCGACCCAAAGCCAGGAACCAGGAGCCAGGAACTTCCTCTGGGTCTCCCACACAGGTGCAGTGGCCCAAGGACTTGGGTCATCTTCCACTACTTTCCCAGGCCATAGCAGAGAGCTGGATCAGAAGTAGAGCAGCAGGGACTCGAATTGGTGCCTTCCCTCCCTTCCTCTCCCCTCCCTCCCCACCCCGCCCCTCCCCTCCCCTTCCCTCCCTTTCCCTTCCCTTTCCTTCCCTCCCTTTTTCTAAGATTTGTTTATTTATTTGAAAGGCAGAGAGAGAAGTCCTCCATCCTTTGGTTCACTCCCCAGTTGGACACAATGGCTGGAGCTGTGCCAATCCGGACCCAGGAGCTTCTTCCAGGTCTCCCACATGGGTGCAGGGGCCCAAGACTTGGGCCATCTTCTACTGCTTTCCTAGGCCATAGCAGAGAGCTGGATCAGAAGTGGAGCAGCAGGGACTCGAACTGGCACCCATATGGGATGCTGGCATTGCATGCAGCAGCTCTACCCGCTGTGCCACAGTGCTGTTTTCATTATCTTCTACCCACTGTGAATCTCCTGTTCAACACTGGAGACAGAGTAACTTCTTCCCCATGTGCCCCACCTACAACAATTGGCATTCCATAAGTATGTGTTGTATAAATGAATGAATTAATACTTCCAAAGGTTAGTAACTGCGAACGTCCCACCATCCCAGGAAATTCATTCATTCTGGGACAGATGGGACAGAATTCTTAGTGGCCCAGAAGAGATTCTACTGCTGCATCCCATAGACAAGGCCTGTGTTCAGGTCTGTGCATAGGCCTGGAGACACAATGGGAAGCCAAAGACCTAACATAACTCTGGGACCATCCCAACACTGTGCTGGAGAAGAATGATTAAGAATGCCAGGGGCCGGCGCCATGGCGCAGTAGGTTAATCCTCCTCCTGCAGGCAGCATCCCATATGGGCGCCGGTTCTAGTTCCAGCTGCTCCTCTTCTGATCCAGCTCTCTGCTATGGCCTGGGAAAGCAGTAGAAGATGGCTCAAGTCCTTGAGCCCCTGCACCTGCGTGGGAGACCGGGAAGAAGCACCTAGCTGCTGGCTTCGGATTGGCACAGCTCCGGCCGTTGCGGCCATTTGGGGAGTGAGCCAACGGATGGAAGACCTTTGTCTCTCCCTCTCACTGTAACTCTAGCTCTCAAATAAATAAATAAAATCTTTTTTTTTTAAAGGCACAGAGCAATTTAAAAAAAAAAGAATACCAGGGAAGATTGTTATCATATATCTTAGCCCATTTTCTATTGCTATAATGGAATACCACAGACTGGGTAATTCATAAAGAATACAAGTTTGTTTAGCTCACTGTTCCAGAGGCTGGGAAATCTAAGAGCATGGCTCTGAATGTGGTGAGGACCTTCTTGCTGTGTTCCAACATGGCAGAGGGCATCACACAGTAAGACAGAAAAAGTGTAACAGCTCTAGGTTTCTATCTGTATCCTGTGTAGTTAGCTACTTCCTTTGATTTCTACATGGTGTGTCTCTACTACTCTGTGCAGAGGGTGTAGTTCACAGAGGCTAAATGTTATTTTTCTCTTGATGGGTCATAGTAAGTAAATGATCTGTGTGCCTCAGAAGTCTGTCTCTTGGAGCAAGTGTTTGGCCTAATAGTTAAGATACCAGTTAAGACACCTGATTGGCGTGTCTGTGTCTGATTTCTAGCTGCAGCTCTAGATTCCAGCTTCCTACGAATTAAGACCCTGGGAAGTAATGGAGGTAGCTCAAGTGGTGGGTTCCTGCTACTCACGTAGGGGGACCTGGATTGAGTTCCCAGTTCTCGGTTTCACTCTGCCGTGTCCTGGCCTTAGTGGGCATTTGGGGAATGACCAGCAGATAGGAGCTTTTATATGAGTTCTTCTATGACTCTATTACTGTATTTTTCTTCTTGAACAAATAAGTCTGCCTCTTGAAACTTTGTTTTAACCTCTAACTCCACCCAAAATAATGGCTATAACCCCATTCTCTACTTCTCTGGAATCCCAATCTACTGCCTAGAAATGTGAGAAATGTAAGTTAATCTCTCATATTCTCATTTATAGTCATGTCCTGGACAAATTGTAGCTTCTGCCCTCTACTAAAACCCAACAGGCTTTCTTGTTCATGTCAGCATTGCTTCTCTGGTGAGAGACTGGTTTTACTATCTGTTGCTGTCCCTGTGGAGATGGGAAGAGTGAACTATCTTTTCATGGAAGAGATACAGATAGAGAAAAATGGTTATTTCATGCTGCAGCTATTTTCCTCTTAGGTCTTATGAGTGAAGTCAATTCCATTTCATCAATTTAAAGATTAATTTTCTTTCAAAAATTATCATCTATTTGAAATATTAATACCTTTTGCTCATGAATATAATTCTGGTTTTATTATAAAATTCATAAACCTGATGTTACACCAAATGCTTTTGCTCTCCTCTTTCTCAGAGATGTGTTATAAATGTCACATTGACTAAGAGTGAATGCTACACACATAAATCACATTTTTCCAATCAGTATGTTTTTTTTTTCTCTGACCAGAGGAGAAAATGTTTCAGTCCACCTAACCCTAAAAATAATACCATATCAAATAACACTCATTGCATCAGTTTCATATAGTTCCAGTTCAGGCACTGTTGTTTAGAATACTCTCCAGCCTGTGGTGGTCAAATCTCCCAGTGCTCTTCCCTGATATTTGAAGATGCTATTCTGTTCTTTGAAATTTTCCTTTTGCAGACTCAACAGTGTGACTCAGCCGCTCCGCAGAGGACAGCATTTCCAGACTCTCTATCATCGTGGCCATCTTCATTCTTCTGGGTTCCAGTAAGTCAGTGACCCTTGTGAGGTATGGCCCAGGACGCTCCACCTTTGTCCAACCTGTGGCAGGAAAGGCCTCCTTTGTGCTGACACTCTCCTCCCCCTCTTCTGGGTTCTTATGTCATTCTTTGACTTTTCACCTATTGGCAATCCTAAGTTATTCCCGCATGAGCATCTATAATTTTCAGTTTCTCACCAAGCCTATGTTGCTATGAACTTAAAATAGATTTATCAAGCCCAATTTTAGAAACTTACATTTATGTTTAACCTGTCGCAGACTTCATGAATACTGATATGAAGTATGTTAGAAATAAACTCTTCCTTTAATTTCATGCAAAAAACCAGAATAGTGTATTTTATAATTTTATTCAATATTTTTAAAATATTAGTAATAGCACAAGATGAAGGGTTTCCTAGACATGAAAATAGGAATTTCCTTTTTAATAAATTCTTAAAAGATTTATTTAGTTTTATTTGAAACTAGAAAGAGAGAGAAAAAGAGAGATGTCTTCCATCTGCTGGTTCACTCCCCAGGTGGCTGCAGCAGGCAGGGCTAGTTGTGCACTCTGTTTCTCAGGGCTAGGATGGCTTCTTTGTTGCTTTCTGCGCTGAAGAGTGATGAATGACTTTGTTGCCTCATCTCTTTTTACTGACATTTGTAATCAGGTCTGTCCATTTGTTTCTACTAATAAATCAGGGTTTGTGAGTTATGATCCTGAGAAAATCATGTAGTAGGCCTGAGTCAATATGCAGTTCAGACCAAACAATATGTAAATATACTTTCAGACTGTAAACTTCATGAGAGCTGAGACCATGTCTTTTATTCACTGCTCTATCACCTATGTTTGTATCAGTTTCTGTCCCCTGGTTAGGCTCTCACATTTCTTTTTAGTACATTTCTTTGTATGTTCATGAATGAATCAATGCCTGTCAAATACTGTGCTGATTATTTTCTAGTATATTCTTAATTCTCCCATTACTTTTGTGAGTAAATATTTTTTTTTTTTTTGACAGGCAGAGTGGATAGTGAGAGAGACAGAGAGAAAGGTCTTCCTTCCATTGGTTCACTCCCCAGATGGCTGCTACGGCCAGCTTGCTGCTGCCAGCGAGCCATGCCATTCCGAAGCCAAGAGCCAGGTGCTTCTCCTGGTCTCCCATGCGGGTGCAGGGCCCAAGCACTTGGGCCATCCTCCACTGCACTCCCGGGCCACAGCAGAGAGCTGGACTGGAAGAGGAGCAACCAGGACAGAATCCGGTGCCCTGACCAGGACTAGAACCCCAGGGTGCTGGCGCCGCAGGTGGAGGATTAACCTAGTAAGCTGTGGCGCCGGCCTTTTTTTTTTTTTTTTTTTTAAGATTTATTTTATTTATTTGAAAGAGTTACAGAGAGAGACAGAGATAGAGAGAGGGTTCTTCCATCCGCTGGTTCACTCCCCAGATGACCGCAATGGCTGGAACTACGCCAATCCGAAGCCAGGAGCCAGGAGCTTCTTCTGGGTCTCCCATGCAGGTGCAGGGGCCCAAGGACTTAGGCCATCTTTTACTGCTTTCCCAGGCCATAGCAGAGAGCTGGATTGAAAGAGGAGCAGCCAGGGCTGGCGCCGTGGCTCTCTAGGCTAATCCTCCACCTTGCGGCGCCGGCACACAGGGTTCTAGTCCCGGTCGGGGTGCCGGATTCTGTCCCAGTTGCCCCTTTTCCAGGGCAGCTCTCTGCTGTGGCCAGGGAGTGCAGTGGAGGATGGCCCAAGTACTTGGGCCCTGCACCCCATGGGAGACCAGGATAAGTACCTGGCTCCTGCCCTCGGATCAGCGTGTTGCACCAGCTGCAGCGCGCCGGCCGCGGTGGCCATTGGAGGGTGAACCATCGGCAAAGGAAGACCTTTCTCTCTGTCTCTCTCTCTCACTGTCCACTCTGCCTGTAAAAAAAAAAAAAAAAAAAAAAAAAAGAGGAGCAGCCGGGACTAGACCCAGCGCCCATATGAGATGCTGGCACTTCAGGCCAGGGCTTTAACCCACTGTGCCACAGTGCTGGGCCGAATAGTCTTTTCATAATACACATTTTCCATTTTAAAATTTTTATTTATTTATTTGATGGGGGTGGGGAGGAGAAAATGCTTCCATCTGCTGTTTCATTCCCAGAATGCACACAGACCAGAGGACTGAAGCTGGGAGCTGGGAATTAAGTCCAGGTTTCTCATGTGGATGGCAGTGACCCAACTGCTTGAACCTTCACTGTTGTCTCCCAAGATCTGCATTATCAGGATGCTGAAATCAGGATTCATAGCTAAGGATTAAACCCAGGCACTCCAGTGGGGGACACAGGTGTCCTAACTGCTAGACCAAATGCCTGCCCCTCCAGGGAGTTTTTTTGAAAACCCCTTGTATGCATGGATTTCAAAGTTTCTTGCACCAAAATAAACATCGTTTCATTTCATTTTTCCATGAACTTTTTGAAGTACCCTCATATTAGAAAGCTATAAGTGATTGTCTGCAACAGCAGCCAATATTTATTGAATAATTTCTTTTTTAAAAATATTTATTTATTTATTTGAAAGTCAGTGTCACATAGAGGAGAGGCAGAGAGAGAGAGAAAGAGAGAGAGAGAGAGAGAGAGAGAGAGGTCTTCTATCTGCTGGTTTACTCCCCAGTTGACTGCAACAGCTGGAGCTGTGCTGATCCGAAGCCAGGAGCCGGGAGCTTCTCCAGGTCTCCAACATGGGTACAGGGGCACAAGGACTTGGGCCATCTTCTACTGCTTACCCAGGCCATAGCAGAGAGGTGGATTGGAAGTGGAGCAGCCGGGTCTCAAACTGGTGCCCATATGGGATGCCGGTGCTTCAGGCTAGGGCATTAACCTGTTGCGCCATAGCTCTGGCCCCTGAATAATTTCTGTAAGTCAGAAACTGTGCTAAATGCTGTATGTGTTTTATCTCATTTAATTTCTCTGGCAACCTTTTTTGGTAATAGTATAATTATCATTCTGAGTTTACTGATGAATTGAGATTTAAGGAAGCTAAAATAACTGAGTCTCCACAGCTAGTTTCTGTTCTGTTATTCTGCAGGTGCTATGTTGGGATGAGGTCAGTGGAGGGGAGTTGGCCCTTTATCCTCACTCCCATGAGTCATGTTTATGACCTTTTGCACCCTTGATTTTGTTTCTCCAAGGTGGTTGTATAAGCCTCATTCTTCTCTAGCAGATTTTACTATGTTTGATTCCTGTCTGCATGGAACTGTAGTATCCAATGATTTCTTTCTGATTCAGCTTGCTTCTCTGAACTTCTCAAGTTTGCCAAGTTCACAAATTCTCATATGCAGGCTTTATAATTCTATACTCTTATCTAAATGGCTCTAAATCCAGCTTTAGCATCTCTTGGTCAGCACTATAATCTTTAATTCTCATGAGTGTTAGCTCTTTAAAGTCCTTATGTGTCTGAAAGATAGAGTTGTTTAAGAGACAGGCATATCTGAGCTTCAGTTGGATTTTACTTTCTCTAGTCTGATGACCTTGAACATATAATTTACCCTCTTTGAGTCTCAGATTACACTTTGGAAAATGGAGATGATACTGTCCATCACAAATGTCCATTATCAGCACTGATGGAGCAAAGTTTGTAAAGTGTTTATGACAGTGTCTGTTACATAAGGAATATTCAGTAAATGGCAATCATTACCATTGTTTTTATTGGTATTTTGTTGTTGTTGTTGTTGACAGGGTTGACTAGACCTAAATGGATATCTTTGGTATTCTTTTCCCTATAAGCTTATCATTACATCAAACCAGTCACAGCCATCTATGTGTACATCATTTTCCTGAAAAACAAGTCTCATATGTCCTTGTTATCAGCTGTATTCAATCAGTTAAGTGACAGCTTAGCAAAGAACTTGAGGAGAGGGGAGGTGAGAAACAAGATTTAAGTGTCAGACGACAGGCCTTTAGGGTTCTTTTCAATTTTTCCTTATATAATTCCTTCAGGTGGCAACTGCTCAACCTTTTTTAATTACTCAGTTTTCCATTTTTTTTCTTTTTAAGCAATCATGGATGTTTAAGGATTATTATTTTTTCTCATAGAAGAAAAAATATAACATGACATATTTTTGAAAAAATGATTTTGAATCAATATATGTGTAATATATTATAAAAATGTTAATTGAAAGACACCACATTATTGTTTAAATGTAGAGAACAGTGAGAATGATATTTTAGCTGGAGTGTAACAGATCTTCTAGACCTAGTATATGGTTTCATTGCTTCATTAATAGTATTTATTTTCCTTAATTTTAAAAATATGCCTTGAAATGTTATTTCAGGCTGGAAGATCTTTGGGTAAAACCCTAATTGCTGTCAAGGAAAACACAATTTTCCAGCCAATGTAATATAACCACACAGTTGTACATTCATGTAAGTTGTGTACAAAGCTGTACTGTAATACTGAGAAAGGAGAGTTTTGGTCAAGCTGGGGCTTCTGAATTTTGACTGTTATTACGTAAACATTGACATTTTGTGACTAATGGCCAGGAAAATAGCACTCACACCAAAGTTCAGCTCTCCCGTTGTTTACATCCTGGCCTTGCAGAACAGCCTTCTGTACTCTGAATTCTCTCAATGATTTGACACGAGGTTCCAGAGGCAGCAAGGTCTGGGAGGTGGGCAGCCATGTCCAGGATCTTCTCAACTCCCTTAAATTAATCAGGGGCTGGGATTTCAGGCTACAGCTGTGCATACATTCTAAAGGCAGTTACCTGTGGAAAGGTCATACATTGACTTTCGTGTACCAGGGTACACAGAATTAACTGCAGGTCACTTCCCAAGGGGAGATTGTTGATTGGAGTATGGACTGTAGAGGTTGACCCAGGAGTACCTTTTACCTGAAAGTAAAGGTTGCTTCTGGAAAGAAGGGCAAGGAAAAGGAAAATGAGATGCAGAAGAAAAACAAACCTGTTTCAGTATTTTACCTTGAATTGGTCCTTTGTGTGATGAAGATGTTAATCAGACTTAGTTAAAAAGTATTGGATTTTTCAAAAACACAGATACATAAATTAATGTGTTTTTGCATATATATATAACACAAGAAACTATTTTTTGTTTAAAGATTGGTGCTAAAAGTTAAAGTAAAAAATAAGGAAGTGATTTATAATTTGTTAACAAGTGGTTGACATGTGTGTATTTTCATAAGTTCTATATTGAGAAGTATGTAATAGTGTAGATAAAAATATCTAACCTGTGTCAGGACTCTTGTTATGCATATTTTATTCCCTCACATATTAAATGTGCACTTAGCAGTTTCAAAATTTTCATTATTCCAGTGTGGGCATGTAGCCTAGTGGTTAAGAAACTGGGTGGGATGCCTGTGTGCCGTGTCATAGTGCTGCTGCTGAGACCAGTCTCCTGCTAATACAGACTCCAGGAGGCAGCAGTGACGGATGAAGTCATTTGGTTCCTGCCACCCACGTGGGAAACTTGGGTTGGGTTCTGGATTCCTGACTTTGGCTCCAGCACAGCCTTGGCTGTTGTGGGCATCTGGGGAATGAACGAGCAAATGAGAGCTCATTTTCTTTCTTTCTTTTTTTCTGCTTTTAGTTGTTATTTTATTTTTTTAACTTTTATTTAATAAATATAAATTTCTAAAGTATAGCTTATGGATTATAATGGCTTCCCCCCCCCCCATAACTTCCCGCCTACCCGCAACTCTCCCATCTCCCGCGCCCTCTCCCATTCCATTTGCATCAAGATTCATTTTTCAATTATCTTTATATACAGAAGATCAATTTAGTATATATTAAGTAAAGATTTCAACAGTTTGCAGCCACACAGAAACACAAAGTGTAAAATACTATTTGAGTGCTAGTTATAGCATTAATTCACATTGAACAACACATTAAGGACAGAGATCCTACATGAGGAGTAAGTGCACAGTGACTCCTGTTGTTGACTTAACAATTTGACACTCTTGTTTATGGCATCAGTAATCTCCCTAGGCTCTTGTCATGAGTTGCCAAGGCTATGGAAGCCTTTTGAGTTTGCCGACTCCGATCTTATTTAGACAAGGTCATGGTCAAAGTGGAAGTTCTCTCCTTCCTTCAGAGAAAGGTACCTCCTTCTCTGATGGCCCGTTCTTTCCACTGGGATCTTCCTTGCAGAGATCTTTCATTTAGTTGTTTTTTTTTTTTTTTTTTTTTTTTTTTTTTTTTTTTTTTTTTTTTTTTTTTTTGCCAGAGTATCTTGGCTTTTCATGCCTAAAATACTCTCATGGGTTCTTCAGCCAGATCCGAGTGCCTTAAGGGCTGATTCTGAGGCCAGAGTGCTGTTTAGGACATCTGCCATTCTATGAATCTGCTCATCCTGCTTCCTATGTTGGATCATTCTCTCCCTTTTTAATTCTATCAGTTAGTATTAGTAGACACTAGTCTTGTTTATGTGATCCCTTCGACTCTTAATCCTTTCATTATGATCAATTGTGAACTGAAATTGATCACTTTAACAAGTAAGATGGCATTGGTACATGCCACCTTGATGGAATTGAATTGGAATCCCCTGGCACATTTCTAACTTTACCATTTGGGGCATGTCAGATTGAACATGTCCCAAATTGTACATCTCCTCCCTCTCTTATTCCCACTCTTATATTTAACAGAGATCACTTTTCAGTTACATTTAAGTTAGTCTGGAGATTCCTCAGAAACCTGAATATAACCCTACCATACAACCCAGCCATCCCACTCCTTGGAATTTACCCAAAGGAAATTAAATTGGCAAACAAAAAAGCTGTCTGCACCTTAATGTTTATTGCAGCTCAATTCACAATAGCTAAGACCTGAAATTAACCTAAATGCCCATCAACAGTAGACTGGATAAAGAAATTATGGGACATGTACACTATAGAATACTATACAGCAGTCAAAAACAATGAAATCCGGTCATTTGCAACAAAATGGAGGAATCTGGACAACATCATGCTGAGTGAAATAAGCCAGTTCCAAAGGGACAAATATCATATGTTCTCCCTGATCGGTGACAACTAACCAAGCACCAAAAAGGAAACTTGTTGAAGTGAAATGGACACTATGAGAAACAGTGACTTGATCAGCCCTTGTCCTGACTGTTGATCTACAACTTAATACTTTATCACTTTTAGTATTTTTTTTGTTCTACTTAATACTATTGGTTGAACTCTGTAATTAACACACAATTATTCTTAGGTGTTGAAATTTAACTGAGAACTCATTTTGTTAGTCTGTCTCTCTCTGCTTGTCAAGTAAATAAATAAATTACAATTTAGAAAAAAAGTTTTCATTATGTAATTTAATTCTCACTTTATAATCCATAAAGTAGGTAGAATACACACCATCAGCCCCTTTTCTCAGAAAAGGAAACTGAGGGCAAACAGGCCAAATGACTTTGTTAAGCAACATGTAACTAGTATGTGTTAGATCTAGACTTCAGCCAGGTTTTATTTTTGCATATTGTATCTTTCAAGCAAGTTTAATTTCTACATACTATATCACATGGACCATACTAAAATAAAATGTGTAATATGTGCTTCTGTTAGTTTAATTACACTGAAGATAATGAAACACAGAGTTGCTTGGGGAGCAGTAATATTTACTCCCTTGTCAAACTATTACTTACCTACCTACTTTTAAGCACATTTAATTTGCAACTCATGGCTGCAATTAAAACAGTACCTAAGAATTAAGTCAGTTATCATCTGTGTGTGTGTGTATGGAAGAGCCCAGATATGAGCCCAAAATTCTAGATGGTTGCTCTTTACTTAATTTCTGTGACTATTCATTCATCTAATGTTTCAGTTATGATGATTTTGTTACTTACCTATCTTCTCATCCTCATTCCATCTCCTGCAGTACTTCTCTTCCCTCATCCTGTTCTTGCATCTTAAAGGACCATAATGCCCTCTTCCTGCTTAATGTTGAAGGGGACTGACTGCTGATTGTGTAGACAGAATTATTGGCTCCATATATTTTTTCTCTGAGCATATCTAACAATCATAATATTTTAATGTTTAAAGGTTAATCTAATCTGATGATCATTCCAAGGATTGCATTTTCTTTATCCTTGTCCAGTGATGCTGTCCCACGTTTAAATATATCCTGTGGGGCAAATGTTTGGCCTAGCAATTCAGATGCCAGTGAGAATGCCCAAGTCCCATTTTGGAATATCTAGGTTTGACTTCTAGCTCTAGCTCCTGATTCTAGCTTCCTGCTAATGCAGATCCTGGGAGGCAGTGCTCATAATTCAAGTATTGGATTTCTTTTTTTTCTCTCTTTTTTTTTTTAATTTATTTGACAGGTAGAGTTACAGACAGTGAGAGAGAGAGAGAGAAAGGTCCCTCCTCCACTGGCTCATTCCCCAAATGGCCACCAATCCAAAGCCAGGAGCCACCCCCAACCCCTCCCTGCCGTCTCTCTTGAGGGTGTGGGGCCCAAGCACCCAGGCCATCCCCTGCTGCCCTCCTGGGCCACAGCAGAGAGCTGGACTGGAAGAGGAGCAAGAGGGACCAGAACCGGCACAAGTATTGGATTTCTACCATCCAGGTTGAAGACTTGGATTAAGTTCCCAGCTCTTGACTTCAGTCTTACCCATTTAGCTGGTAATTAGAAAAAATATCCCATGATGAGAAACTTCCTCCAACCATCCCTTTCTATTTATTTTTTTAAAGCTTTTATTTAATGAATGCAATTTTCATAGGTATAACTTTAGGAATATAGTGGTATTTCCCCCCATACCCACACTCCCACCCCCACTCCTGTCCCACTCCTGTCCCACCTCCTACTCCCTCTCCCATACCATTCTTCATTAAGATTCATTTTTAATTAACTTTATATACAGAAGACCAACTCTATACTAAGTAAAGATTTCAATAGTTTGCACCCCCCCAACGTAAAAATGTACTGTTTGAGAACAAGTTTTGCTGTTAATTCTCATAGTACAACTCATTAAGGACAGAGGTCCTACATGCAGAGTAAGTGTACAGTGACTTCTGTTCATTTCACAATTAACACTCTTATTTATGACGTCAGTGATCACCCGAGGCTCTTGCCATGAGCTGCCTAGGCTATGGAAGCCTTTTGTGACCACAGACTCCATCAGTATTTAGATGGGGACATAAGCAAAGTGGAAGTTCTTTCCTCTCTTCAGAGAAAAGTACATCCTTCTTTGATGGCTCCTCCTTCCCACTGGGGTCTCATTCACAGAGATCCTTCATGTAGGATATTTTTTGCCACAGTGTCTTGGCTTTCCATGCCTGAATTGCTCTCATGGGCTTTTCAGACACATCAGAATTCCTTAAGCAACCATCCCTTTTTAAATTTGAGCTTCTTTGTTGGATTTTACCTTCATTGAGCCAAAAATATTTCTCCCTGTTTTTTAAAAAAACTTTTCTTTGTAGTTCTACCTTTAGGAAAACATAAATATTTTTCCTTTCCACATGCTAGATCTTTGTGTTTGTTCCTAGATACCTAGATATTATCTTCTGCACCCTAGACCAGACACTACTAATTCCATAAACCATTGATTGCAGCACTTACTTTTAAGTTCCTTTCCTTTTTGTGCTTATTCTTCTCCAGACAGTGTCCCTGATCTTCAGAGTTCATCTTGGTGCTGTAAAATAGGAACATGAAACAAGCAGGATATAGATACGTATGCCTGAGCTATCTGAAGGTAGTGAGTGAGGTTGTAGCATGAGGTGAGATCAAACAAATAAAGAGGTCTATTTTTCTAATTTGGGCCTTCTTTGGCTTTAGAGACTGGGTGCAATGAGAAGACCTGAAAAGGGATATTGAAAATAAGCTTCAGTTCAGCTTAGAGAACTATAGGTGAGGGTGAATACATTTTATACCCTTTCAGGGAGGAGTGAGCCTTCCAACCCAACCTTCTCAGTCACATGCCCAGTAAAATCTCAGCCAATGATGAGTCATGGAAAGAAAGCAGAGTGGCACCAACAGATGGGGAACATCCAGAAGCCTTCATCCATCCATGCATCTCCTAACTTACTTTACAGTTCCTTTTGCAGTTGAGGCTGTAAAGAAAGCATTTTGTCAGTTCTCTTGAACACCCAGATTATACGTTGCAGCATTAGCAGAGCCAAGAATGCTTCTTGGTAGATTAACTATATTGTGGGGAGGCCCCTCATAAAGGTCTTGGAAATCTAGGGGTTTATGAATATGGATGCAGGAAAAACATTGTAGAACATATAGGGTCAATTCTAGATTTTGAATTTTTAAAAACTTAATTTGTCCTGTCAAGATCTCATTTACCCTTTGCAAGTAATATATGATTGCTTTTAACATGAAGGAAATAAATCCCATGATTGTTTAAAATTGTAAAGTATGTGTATATCAGGCAGCCACAGACCTGAATTATGACTTTGAAGCTTTCTAACTGCAACATTTATAAACCTAGTTCAGCCCATGGAAAACCATGGACATATTTTGGTTTGGCTGTGGGCCTTCTCTTCATCTTCTAGGTCACTGAATGCAAGGGAAAAAATTGTAAATATTTTTTGAAGCACAGGTTTATTTTTCCCTCTTGCAAATTTATTTGATTTTCTCCAAAGGATCTATTTTGTTTTAGACGAGAGATAGCTTCCCTATCACCGAAAAGATGTTTTTTTTTAGACTAATTTCAACACACGACTCTGTGATTCTCAAAGAAGACTTACCAAGATTGAATATAACTGCAAAGGGAGTTTTCTATACAGTTGAAAGTCTGATTGGTTTGTATACAGTGCTGTCCATCCCTGGTCTTCCCTTTGCAAAAAAGACCCTTCAAGCTTCTTACCTATTAGGGGCCAAAGGGATAATCAGGTATCAAAAACTAAGTTCTATTGCTGATTTTGCTTTTGTTCTATCTGTGGCTTTAATCTAGCAGACTTTCAGTTTCCACACCTCTTGACTATGCATAAATGCCTCTGGGTCTTGAGTCTTCCTGGGGCTGACTGTTGTTCTTTGCCATCTCTATATTGTATATTTCACTACTGACTCTCAGTTTCCCCAAACAAGGTCTGGGGTCAATTAGACACATTCAGTGCACCACTGCCATAACTCCAAGATTTCTGTGATAACCAAGGCCCTCTAAATTTTTGATAGTGAGGGGCTGGCATTTTTATGTAACAAGTTAGCCTCTGCCTGTGATGCTGGTATCCCAAATGGGCACTGGTTCGAGACTGGCTGCTCCACTGTCAATCCAGCTCCCTGCTGATGCACCTGGGAAAGTAGCAGAGGATGACCCAGGTGAATGGGCCCCTGCACTCACTTGGGAGACAATCGAACTTGTGTAGGCACAGAAGTACAGAACAACTTTCACTGACACCAGAACATTGTTTCTTAGATTCCTCGTATGTGAAACATGATCTAATATTGCTCTGTAATTTTTTTCAAAGTCTTGATTCTTGTGTAGGTTTTCAAAGAGATAGGTACAAACTGCCCATGTGCTTCTATTTAACTTTGTCATTCTGATCGCATTTTCTTGGATATTATGGCTCTTCTGTAGAATTGTATTTATCAATTGATAAAATCTCCTTTTTCTTAGCTCTATAATTTCTTCTCATGTTTAAGGTCTAATTCACTCCCAAGAGTAAGTTGTAGCACCTACAATTTTCTTTGAATGATTTTATAATTTTATTCTATAGGAACCTTTCCAAGACTCATTGTTAAGAGGAAAATTGTACCTCTGACTGTTTAAAGTCATCTACCTGAATGTATACAGATTATTTTCCTTCATTATTTGTGATCAAAAGGAGTGGTCATTATCCTCAGATGAGATAGGTAGCGACAAATTCTGTGTATTACTTCACTCTAAGTGAAGGAGAGAGAGGGTTTCTAAGCAAACACCATAAAATCTGTTTTAACTAAGTGAGCAAAGAGCACATTTCTTAAACAGTATTTTTCAAAGCTTAACCTCATGTTTTAACAACCCCAGATGACTTGTTTCTGGTTTTCTTGTTCATTGGTTAGCTTTCAATGCTTAAAATCAGAAAAAAAAAACACCAGATCACCCATTCATTTATCATTTTTAAGATTTATTTATTTGGAAGGCAGAGTTACAGAAACATGGAGAGAGAGAGAGAGAGAGAGAGAGAGAGAGAAATGAGTGAGAGAATCTTCCATCTGCTGGTTCACTACCCAAATGGCTGCAGCAGCCAGGGCTGGGCCAGGCTGAAGCCAGGAGCCTGTAGTGCCATGTGGGACTCCCACATGCATAGTAGCAATGCAGGCATTTGAGCCATCTTCCACTGCTTTTCTATGTTCATTAGCAGAGATCTGGATATGAAGCAGAGCAGCCAGGACTTGAACTGGCCTTCATATGGGATACCTACCGGCATCACAGGCAGCAGCTTTACCAGGTACGCCACAGTGCTGGCCTCACCCCATTCATTTTTCTTTTTTTCTTTTTTGTTAAAGATTTTATCATTTATTTGAGAGGTAGAATTACAGACAGTGAGAAGGAGAGACAGAGAGAAAGGTCTTCCGTCCGCTGGTTCACTCCCTAAAAGGCCGCAACGGCTGGAGCTATGCTGATCTGAAGCCAGGAGCCAGGAGCTTCCTCCTGGTCTCCCACATGGGTGCAGGGGCCCAAGGACTTGGGCTATTTTCTACTGCTTTCCCAGGCCATAGCAGAGAGCTGAATGAGAAGAGGAGCAGCCGGGACAAGAACTGCCACCCATATGGGATGCTGTCATTGCAGGTGGAGGATTAACCTACTGTGCCACAGTGCTGGCCCCCATTCATTTTCTAAACTAATTAATAGATGAATCTCATAATATCGTCCCCAGTATCAGGGTGCTTGAGGAGGATTGGAAGTTCCATTTTCACATCAGCTTCTACAGGATTCTAATTGGTCTTTTTTTTAGGAAAAATTATAATACGATTCTAGTGATGCTTGCCTGGATGCTGAGGTTGTTTTATGGAAATGCATTTCCTAGTTTTAACATAGTAAGCATCTCCTTTTTCCTAGCTGTGCAGTTTTTCCTTTTGCATATTCTCATCTTTGAGGTCTAGTTTACTCCTTGGGGCACATAGAATACTTATGAATATCAGTGAGACAAAGACAGCCCCTGTTGTTACATCTGGCCACTCCCAACATTAGTGGTCTCCTCCTTAAAAACTCACTTTTCTACATTTCTCTCACATATATCTGGTGGTCTAAGTATCTAACTAAGGAGAGAGATACAGCCTCATTCCTGAGAATTGTGAGCTCCTGGTCACCATGTCCTTCTCAGACCATAGCTGATATACTTGTTCATTTCCTATCACTGTACAACGATGGGTAGTGTAGGGTGTTTAGCATTCTGTCTAGAGGTATCTTATTCTTGAAGGAAAGCAGAGTGTATTAATCTATTTTCTTCTGAACTGACATAAATGGAGAGAGAGTCTTACTGATAGAAGAGGCATGGCAGAAAGTGTATCTAGCAAGATGACCATCTACCATAGAATAAAACCCTACTATGTATAGGTAGATAAAGGTAAAAATTAATTCAGATGGAATTACTCTCATTGGAATTACGCTTTCTGATAAAGATCTGGGTCAGAAGAATTAAGATCGAAGAATTGATGGCAAGGCTGTTAATGAAAGAGAGTTAAGGTACTCAAGAACTCAGAGTAATAGATTACCTAAAAATTACCTCCATTGAAAGGGTATAGGTGGCCGGCGCCACGGCTCACTAGGCTAATCCTCCGCCTTGCGGCGCCGGCACACCGGTTCTAGTCCTGGTTGGGGCGCCGGATTCTGTCCCGGTTGCCCCTCTTCCAGGCCAGCTCTCTGCTATGGCCAGGGAGTGCAGTGGAGGATGGCCCACGTACTTGGGCCCTGCACCCCATGGGAGACCAGGAGAAGTACCTGGCTCCTGCCATCAGATCAGCGCGGTGCGCCGGCCGCAGCGCGCCGGCCGCGGTGGCCATTGGAGGGTGAACCAACGACAAAGGAAGACCTTTCTCTCTGTCTCTCTCTCTCACTGTCCACTCTGCCTGTAAAAAAAAAAAAAAAGAAAGAAAGAAAAAAAGAAAGGGTATAGGTAAGGGTGAAAATGGTACTTCACTGTATCACCACTCCTGTCACATATATAAAAATATAACTTTAGCTGTGTTCCAGTATGGATTTAAAACTCAGCAGGTCACCAAAGCTAAAACCATAAATTTTTAAAAACTAGAATGAACTTCCCTGGCCTAGTCTTTTCTGAAACTACATGCTTGGTCAGCAGAGGTAGATATGGTCTAGTAGAAAAGAGAAAGAAAATGGGGTGGGCATAAGTTGAACAATGCTATTGATAGTCTTTAACTGTAAGTCCTGCTGACTGTTCTCCATAGACAAAGAAAGATGCTTGGGGTAGAGGTGGAAGTCCCTGAAGAGGCAATGTCTTGCCATTTCTTAATATCTACAGTAATAGTGTACTATAATAGAGAACATTTACTAAGTACTTACTATGTACTAGCAGTGTTTTGTGCACTTTACATATTTAATAGAGCCAAAGATCTTGAGGAAGTACTGGAATAACCTTGTATTACATATAAGGAAGCCAGAGCACAGTGAGATTACTTAACTTGTCCAAGAATGACAGCACTCTAAGTGGTGAGCTGGGATTAAGAAGTAGGAGGCCTTACTCCAGAGTCCTTATTCTTGAACACTCTTCTAAGATGCTAAATTGCCTTTATGGGATGAGAACAGAGTACTCTGCTTGTGTTAAAACAGTTTTAGGTTCTCAGGATGAACTACGGTGGCCTTGCCAAGATTATGAAAGCGTAAGAAAATACGACCTGCAGCCCATCTCTTTATGTGTCTTAGAAATCAGGGCGGAGAAGATAGGTAGATAAAACTCGACTGAGGTGCAAATTACATTAATAGCTTTACCATAATAGAAAGTGTGGCTATGCGCAATGAAAGATTGTTAAGGGGCTGGTGCTGTGGCGTAGTAGGTAAAGCCACCGCCTGCAGGGCTGGCATCCCATATGGTCACCGTTTGAATCCCAGCTGCTCCACTTCCAATTCAGTCCTCTGCTATGGCCTTGGAAAACTATAAAAGATGGCCCAGCTCTTTGGGCCCCTGCACGCATGTGGGATACCCAGAAGAAACTCCTGGCTTCGGATTGGCGCAGCTCTGGCAGTTGTGGCCAACTGGGGAGTGAACCAGTGGATGAAGACCTCTCTCTCTCTGCCTCTACTTTCTCCGTGTAACTTACTTACAAATAAATAAATAAATAAATCTTTAAGAAAAAAGATTGGTAAGACATATATAGGCTATTTATAGATATTCATTTAAAAATTGGCTTAACAGAGCTATTAGACAAGAAAAAGAAATCAAAAGAATACCAATTTGAAAGGAGGATGTCAAACTATCCCTATTTGCAGATGACATGATTCTTTTTTTTTTTTTTTTAAGATTTTATTTATTTATTTAATAGGCAGAGTTACAGAGAGGCAGAGGCAGAGAGAGAGAGGTCTTCCAGCTGCTGCTTTACTCTCCAAAAGGCCGCAATGACTGGAGCTGGGCTGATCTGAAGCCAGGAGCCAGGAGCTTCTTCTGGGTCTCCCATGCTGGTGCAGGGGCCCAAGAACTTGGCCATCTTCTACTGCTTTCCCAGGCCATAGCAGAGAAGTGGATCAGAAGTGGAGCAGCTGGGTCTCAAACTGTCGTCTTTGTGGGATGTTGGTACTGCAGGTAGTGGTTTTACCTGCTATACCACAGCACCAGCCCCAACATGATTCTTTATGTATAGGGGAACCAAAAGAGTCTACTAAGAGACTATTAGAATTCATAAAAGAGTTTGGTAAAGTGGCCAGGGTATAGAATTAACTCAGAAAAATCAATAGCTTTTGTATACACAGATAGTGCCATGGCTGAGAAAGAACTTCTAAGATCAATCCCATTCACCATAGCTACAAAAAGATTACCTTTGAATACATTTAACCAAGGAGGTCAACGATCTCTATGATGAAAATTATAAAACATTAAAGAAAGAAATAGAAGAAAACACCAAAAAAAAAAAAAAAAAAAAAAAAAAAGGAAAAAAATCTTCCATGTTCATGGATTGGAAGAATTACTATCATCAAATGTCCATACTACCAAAAGCCAATTTACAGATTCAGTGCTATTCTATTAAAAATACCAAGGACATTCTCAGATCTTGAAAAAAAAAAGATATTAAAATTCATGTGGAAGCACAAGAGACCCTGAAAGCTAAAGCTTATACAACAAGATTGTATACAGTGATCTTATACAACAAAAACAAAGCCACAGGCATCACAATACCAGATTTCAAGACATACCATGGGGCAGTAATAATCAAAACAGCCTAGTACTGACAAAAAAAAAATAGACATGAAAACCAATGGAATAGAATAGAAACTCCAGAAATCAATCCACACATCTACAACCAACTTATCTTTGACAAAAGATCTAAAATCAATCCCTGGAGAAAGGATAGTCTCTTCAACAAATGGTGCTGGGAAACTGGATGTCCACATGGAGAAGTATGAAACAAGACCACTCTCTTACACCTTACACAAAAATCCACTCAATATGGATCAAGGGCCTAAATCTATGACCTGGTATTATCAAATTACTAGAAAACATTGGGGAAACTCTATAAGACATAGGCAAAGGCAAAGACTTTTTGGAAAAGAGCCCAGAAAGCACAGGCAATCAAAGACAAAATTGACAAAAGGGATTACATCAATCTGTGAAACTTCTGCACTGCAAAAGAAACACTCAGGAAGATAAAAGGCAACTGACAGAATGGGAGAAAATATTTGCAAACTATAAAACTGACAAAGGGTTAATATTCAGAATCTATAAAGAGCTCAAGAAACTCAACAAAACAAACAATCATGTTAAGAAATTGGCAAAGGACTTGAACAGATATTTTTCAAACGAGGAAATTCAGATGGCCAACAGACACATGAAAAAGTGCTCAGGATCACTAGCCATCGAGGAAATGCAAATCAAAACCACAATGAGGTTTCACCTCACCCCAGTTAGAATGTCTGTCATATAGAAATCAACAAATAATAAATACTGGCAAGAATGTGGGGAAAAGGTATCCTAATATATTGTTGGTGGGAATGTAAACTGGTGCAGCCATTATGGAAGACAGTAGGGAGATACCTCAGAAATTTGAATATAGATCTACCATATGACCAAGCCATCCCACTCCTGGGAATTTATCCAAATGAAATGAAATCAGCATATGAAAGAGTGATCTGTATCCCCATGTTTATTGCAGCTCAGTTCACAACAGCTAAGATATGGAATTAATCCAAATATCCCATCTACTGAAGACTGGATAAAGAAATTATGGCATATATACACTATGGAATACTACTCAATGGTAAAAAAAAATTAAAATCCTCTCTTTTGCAATAAAATGGATACAACTGGAAACCATTATACTTAGTGAAATAAGCCAGTCCCAAAAAGACAAATAACATGTTTTCCCTGATCTGTGATAACTAATAGAGTACATAAAAGGTAATATATAGGAGTGAAATAGACACTTTGAGATTTGATGATTATTTACAACCCTTGCCTTGGCTGTTGAGGAACACTGTTTTTTGTTTATACTATTTATTGAACTCTTTACTTAGCATAGGATTAATCTTTTTTTTTTTTACCAGTCTCTTACATCTCTTTATTTATAGTTTCCCTTTTTCTCTTCATTTTCTCTCAGTTTGTTTGTTATGGAGATTTATTGTTTTATAATTTCTTTTTTTAACTTTTATTTAATAAATATAAATTTCCAAAGTACAACTTTTGGATTATAGCAGCTTTTCCCCCCATAACCTCCCTCCCACTTGCAACCATCCCATCTCCCACTCCCTCTCCCATCCCATTCTTCATCAAGATTCATTTTCAGTTATCTTTATATACAGAAGATCAACTTAGTATATACTAAGTAAAGATTTCAACAAACTGCACCCACACAGACACACAAAGTATAGAGTACTGTTTGAGTAGTAGTTTTACTTTAATTCACATGGTACAACACATTAAGGACAGAGATCCTACATGGGGAGCAGGTGCACAGTGATTCCTGTTGTTGATTTAACAATTGATACTCTTATTTATGATGTCAGTAATCACCCGAGGCTCTTGTCTCTTTAATTAACACACAATTATTCTTAGGCATTTAAAATTAACCGAAAAATGATCCCTGTTAAATATGAGTGGGAATAAGAGAGGCAGGAGATGTACAGTTCAGCATATGCTCACTCGGAATTACCCCTAATGGTAGAGCTAGACACGTGCCAGGAGATTCCAATTCAATCTTATCTAGGTGGCATGTACCAATGCCATCTTGTTAAAGTGATCAGTTTAAGTTCATAATTGATCAAAAAGATAGGATTAAGTGTCAGAGGGATTACATAAATAAGACTAGTGTCTGCAAATAATAATTGATAGAATTAAAAAGGAGAGAATGATCCAACATGGGAAGTGGGATACACAGCAGACTCATAGAATGGCAAATGCCCTAATCAGCACTCTGGCCTCAGAATCAGCCCTTAAGGCATTTGGATCTGGCTAAAGAGCCCATGAGAGCATTTAAGGCATGGAAAGCCAAGACACTGTGGCAAAAAAAAAAAAAAAAAAAATGACCTAAATGAAACATCTCTGTGAGTGAGATCCCATCAAAGAAGGAGGTATCTTTCTCTGAAGGTGGGAGAGAACTTCCAATATGACTATGGCTTTGTCTAAATAAGATCAGAGTTGATGAGCTCAAGAGGCTTCCATAACCTTGGCTGCTCATGACAAGAGCCTCAGGATTAATCTTATGAGTATAAAGTAAACTGAAAATAGATCTTTGCAAAAATTAAGAGTTGGAATTGGAGAGAGAGGAGGAAAAAGAGTGGGAGCATGGGCAGGAGGGAATGTTGGGTGGAAATATCACTATGTTCCTGAATCTATGTGAAATACATGAAATTTGTATACCTTAAATAAAGTAAAAAAAAATTGGCTTAAATAAATTGTTATGACATCACAGCACAAAAAAATTTTTTCAGGGAATAGAATTACTTGTTCTTAGGATTGTCATTTAAGACTTTCAGTTCTCAAATTCTTCAACTATAAAATGAGAATCTAATTATATTGCTGGTGAACTTTGTCCATTCAAAACTATGAATCTAATATTATGTAATAGATTAAACAAGAACTCTGGAGCTAGAAGACATTGATCCTGCTAGTTACCATCTGAATGACTGTCATAGATTTGGCTTCTTGGGTAGTAGACTTTAAAACTAAGAGATTTGTGTGCAGATGGTTTATTTGGGGACAGACATATGAGATTAGTAATGGAAACAGGGCTAGGCAGAGTGATGCAATGCAACAAATAGCTCAGCCAATTTTATGGGAGAATTCTGAGGGTGGGGTAACCATTCAAAATAATCTTGTTTGACTTAGTAGGCTTTTAGCCAAGAAACAATCTCAGGAATAGGACTTACCATTCTTTTAGAACTGGAGAAACAGACAATACATAATGAGAAAATGACTTTCAAGACACTGGACATTGAACAATGAAAGATGGTAGATATAGTTAGATAGCAATAAAACCAAAGTAAGACTTATAATTACCTCCATTTATTGCGTTAAGAGAGATTCCATGGCATGGCTCAGGGAGAGAAAACCAAGGTGAAGATCAGTGGACATGTTGAGTTGAGATGGAGTTAAGAGGCCTGGGAGAATAAGATGCTATAGTGCACATGGCAAGATACTATAGAAGAGAGAGCTCTCTGAATGTTCGTGGAGAACTCCCTCACAGAGTTGCTCGGCAAACACATGTGGGGAAAATAATTACTCAAGAGGAATAGAGGAAAGAATGGCTGTCACTAACTTAGGGTTGATTGGCATTTGGTATAATACCCAGAATGCTTTAGGTTAAATACTGCTCTGGTCCCATTTTAAAAGTAAGACTTGAAAGAGGTAAGCTTTTTCTAAGTGATTTAACTGAATCTCAGAGAGTAGTGCAAAAACAATACAAGAATATTCAGCATGTGGATAAAACATACAATGTATGGCATAAAATAAAAGATGAGTAGGAATTCAGAGAAATATGAAATTATTATCCATATGAATAGAAACAATCAGCCAATCAAAGCAAATTCCTAATACGTACATTAAAATTAAAATGGTTGTAACGGTAAAAAGATCTTATAAAAGATAAGTAAAAAAATGAAGGATATAAAAACTTTTAAAATAAATTTCTAATGATGAAAACCACAATGTCCAAGATGAAAAATATGCTGAGATTAACAGTAGATTAACAAATAAACTAAAATTTTTTAACAACAGATTAATGTGATGATACATTAATAGAAAGAATCAAAAGTGGAGCACACAGAGTAAAAACACTTTATAAAATGAGAATAACATCCAGAAGTTGTAGTATTATTTCAAGGGATCAAACATGTATGTCATTGGAGCCTCCAAAGGATAGAAGGAGCAAGGAAGAGAAATGTTTGAAGAAATAATAGCTGAAAAGTTTTTAAATTTAATGCAATCTAAGAAACTAATTAAAGCTCAAGAACAAGAAAAAGAAGGAAAATCACACCAAGGTAAATCATAATTTGGTCAGAAACAATCGTAAAGGGAAAAATCTTAGATGCAGCCAGAGATAAAAGGCATGATATATACAGAGGAACAAAAAGAAGGATGACAACAGATTTTATATCCAAAAAATGTAAACTAGGAGACAGTGGAATGTCTTACTGAAATTGGCACTGGGAGCTTCTTTTGCCAAGGGTCATTTGGATATTTATAACATTATTCACGGGCTATACAAAATCATCAACTTAAAAATTAGCCTGCTATAGATTTTATTGAATTTCAAGTCCCACCTGCAATTCCCTTGGTAGGGTGAGACCAGATGATTTCATGGGCCTTATCTGGCCTGGGAGCCAGATGTTCCACATCCCAGTCTTCAAATAATTGAAAGAATATAGCAACTTAGTATTTGATATATAGTGAAAATAAGGCAAGCATACAAAAACAAAAACAAATCAGCAGATGTGTGCTGCCAGAATTATTAAAGGAAACCCTTTAGGCAGAAGGGATATGAACCAGATAGAAATATTGATGTACCCCCCAAAATGAAGAGTACAGGAAATGGAATCTACATGGGATAAATGTATGAGATATCTTTCTTATTATCTAAACTTGAAAATTACTGTGTTAAGCACAAATAATAAAAATGCACTGTGAAATGTATAACACATGGAAGTAAAAATAATTGGATTGTTTAGACTATTTGTATATAATATAATTATTGATATGAGAGGTCTTCAGAAAGTTCATGGGAAATTGAAAAAACCACACATGGATTTCAGCTTGTTTTTGCATCAATATTAACTAATATTTTAATTCTGTTTTCTCATGAACTTTTTGAGTACCCATAGAGTTAGATTTAAGTATCATCTTGCCATTTGTTTTCAATTGTCCCTTCTGCTCCACCCCCCCCCCCCTTTTTGCCTTTGTCTGGTTTACTTTGATCCAGAAGTTCTTTTTGACCTTAATGCATAAGAGAATGAGAAATGAATGTGGTGAGTCTTATAATGATCATAACTCAGAATAGGAAAACCCTGGATAGCCCATAGTTGAAGCAATCATTCACTGAGTCAAAGGTAGCAAATGTCTAGACAAATTGCAGTTGGGTGAGTGCTTTCTAAGTTTCTTGCATTCTAGTTATGCTTTTAATCAACACTAGACACAAGATTAACAGAATCTCCTATTCTGTGTTAGATGGGCCATGGTTTAAATACCTCAGCATTTTCTAGGAAGAAATTAGATTCCCAAAATGAAAGTATCAAATCAGAAGTTTATTATGTAATAATCATACAACTTAACACTCTGTATTTTCAGTACATATCAGTCTGGGGGCAAGAAGGAAGGGTGCAGCCCAACAGAAAAATATGTAGGAAACAAGCACTGTGCATGTGTCTATATATTTCAGTAATGCTATGCAAGGGGATACAAAATCCGGCACCAGGATCCAGCAAAAAAGATTTTTCCAATCTTATTCAGCTCTGCGGCGTTGCCTGAAGTAGCGATTGTAAGCAGCATTATATCCATAAACCATGGCATAGCGTTCACAAAGTTTGAAGTCATCACAGGCTTCCCGATTCAGCTCATAGGCAGGCTTTCTCTGTTCTCTGACCCTAGAAAGTGGAAAAAGACACCAAAATTAAGAAGCATTAAAAAAGTGAAGAAATAAGAAAAAGGAAAAGAAAATATTGAAAAGAGGCCCTCTTCCCCACCCGTGTTAAGAGACATTTGAAGAAACGGGGTTAGGGGAACCAGAATAGAATATTTAAGAAAAATGAAAATAGAAGTTTTCTTTCTGCCTTTCCCTGCTTCATCTCTGCTTTTTGAGGCTTTCACTGAATGGTCTTCTAAATATTCAGTAGTGTCTTATATATTGTTTGTAAGTTCTTTGATTTTAAGGTGCAAATAAACATCATATATATGATGGCAACCTGTCCCTCTTTGCATTCACATCTGTGATGCCACACTGGGAAAATGAGCCTCTGTCACCAAGTTCTGTTACCCACCTCTCTTGGGCTTTCGCCATCCATCTCTGCTGTGGCGACATAAAGGTGTTCGCATTTCTTCTGTTAATGAAGGGATCTTCAAACAAAATAAAAAAAAATACAGTTTTAGTGAAACAAGACCTGAAAAGATTTTCATGAATATTCTCTGACACATATGTATTTGGAAGCTCATTAATCTATGCTTTTCATGTAACCAGAGATGGCAAACATTAAAGAGGAACGTATTTCACAAAAATCCTGATCAAAAGTTACCAATAGTGAGTGTCTCACAGCCTTGTCACATAGGCTGCTGCAGTTTTGGTTTGTTTCTTTGCCTTTGGGCAATTATTTTGCTTTTCCTTTTTGGAATTTCTGCTTGTGTGTATTTGAGGAGAAACACTCTCTGTCCTAAGGTCTTAAAAAGTATAACTATAGGTTTCCAGTAAATGAACAGTTTAAACCTTGTAAAAATAATGAATAAATAAAAACTCGGAGGGATATGCTATTTCCTGCTATATTCCGGCTTCATAAATCCAGATATTCAACTTAATGCCAACGCCTGTGGTCTCCCGGCTGACTTGGCCTTAGATCCTGTGCTTTGCCATTTGTCATTACTGCTCGTATTCCATCTGTGTGGTTGATGTGGGGCCGACGTAAAATTTCCAAATGAGATTTTATGGCTTCTGAGTCTGTTGAATGCAGCTTAAATGTTAAATCACACTACTCCAAACTTTAAAAGTTGTTCACTTGGTGATTTTTATAGTCACTGGATTTAAAATTTTGTTTGGTTTTCCCAAAGAGGCCCTCATTTTCCTCTCTGTTATATAATTCTACCATTTTGATTCTTTAGAAATAGTGAGAGGGGCTGGTGCTGTGGCGTAGTGGATAAAGCCACTTCCTGCAGTGCTGGCATCCCATATAGGTGCCAGTTCGAGTCCCAGCTGCTCCACTTCTGATCTAGCTCTCTGCTATGGCCTGGGAAAGCAGTAGAGGATGGCACATTTCTTGGGTCTCTACACCTGCATCAGAGACCCGGAGGAAGCTCCTGGCTCCTGGCTTCGGATCTGCGCGGCTCCGGCCGTTGGCAGCCATCTGGGGAGTGAACTAGCAGGTGGAAGAGCTCTCTCTTTCTGCCTCTGCCTCTCTGTAACTCTGTCTTTCAAATAAATAAATAAATCTTTTTTTAAAAAGAAATAGGAATTCTTTAATACAAGAGATTTAAATAAGAAATTTAGATATTCACTTACTAATTTCATAGGATTCCATGCTTTCGTGAGATTCTGGAATTAAAAAGATTCATTATATTGTCATTTATCATACAATGCAATAGTCTAAATGTAGGGGTAGAGATAAAGGAAAGTGTTAAATAGATAGGATGAATATATTTAGCAATGTGGCTATTAAAATTTTTAGGAATGTGGGATTTATGAGCCTTTATTATAGCTCTTGCCTTACTATGGATGTCTCTACATTTTATCTGATGGGGAAGGTAACTGCTAGCCTTGGCTAGAATTTCCCAAGGGCTATGAGGGTTTCAGATGAGAGAAGTGACATTTTCAGTGCTTCACAGAAGTCCCCAGACAGCCTGTTTTTGGATGTATTCAGGCCTGTTTGAGAGCACAGTGGAGGAAGCCATAGGAGGTGATAGACAGACCAAGCTCCTCCAGGCAGGAGAGCAACTGCCCTGAAGCAGTTCACCAGGACGGGTTTCCAAGAGGGGCCCAAAAGCCTCTTAAAAACTGGTGTCGTCTTGAAAGCCACAGAAACCACTGGCTCCAGCTGACAGCTCATGCTGGGCACTATACCAGTTCCGAGAAGGAGCTGGAAGGACAGCAAGGCACAAGTTTTCTTCTTTGCATCACTCTCCCGAGCACTGCAGGTAAATTTGGGAATAAGAGGCTTCTATTTGTTAGCAAATGAATTTGCTTGAAAAGTTAAGATTCTCTAACACAGAAAACTTGTGAATAATTTGAAGTGTGGGAAGCGGAATAGAATACTCAGATTGTTAACGTAATTTAGGCTCAAATACAGCTAACGTATTCAGGTAATTGAAGTGCAATGTTGAATTATGTAAACAATTTTGTTTTAAATTTCCCTTTATAAACTTTGAAGAAACACAGATCTATTGATCAACAGATAGAAGTCAGGTAAAATTTCTTTTTGACAATAGAAGTTATGAAATAATTTTTCCTAAAGTTATTTAATGTAAAATTTCATTTTAAAATGAATTCACGGAACAGATGTAGTAAGTACATGATGTCATCCTGTCCCTAGAAAGGGTGAATATTAAAACTTCACATGAAAACTAGTTTTATTAAATGTAAGTGATTTAGCCAACATTCTTAATGCATTTACCAAAGTCTAAGTAAACATTTTTATAAATTGGAATGCAGAGGCTGGGAATTTGAGGTCTTCTTTCTGCAATATCTAAGTTTCTAGGCATATAGAGACTTACCACTGAAAGACTTGCCTGTTGAGTTGTATCCAAGATTCTGAATACTTAGAATATGAAAAAGACTTGGACAGATCAGTGTTCATGGACCCTGGGATAAGTGAAATCCATGGTACTCTAAGATTTTAAGAGGGAAAGGGGTAAGATGAGGTGGAGAGAGGAGGGGAAATGCAAGTAAAAGGAAGTCAGAGGCAAACACAGAAACTGAGAGGAAGGGCAGGGAGAAAGATCTCTCACCATAACACAGAATTGCTACCACCAAGGCAGCCAGAACAGTGAGAAGAAGCAGGCTCCTCATGATCTCTTGCTTGTCCTCTGGGTGGGTGGCAGTGTCTCCTGCAGCAGCAGTGGGAGAGAGGCTCCTACAGGCTGTTAGTGAAAAGCTGTGGGGTTTTTATAAGAGCCAGAGCAGCTGGAAGGGGAGGAGCCACTAGGAGGGGGCTGGAGAAGGTGGGGGCGGGTTGGCACGCAATGAGCACTGGGAATTCTCCCAAATATTCATTCCTTCCAGATAGGATCGACTCTGGCTGGGCAGTTCTCCCTGACTCTTCGACCTGCCTGTGCTACAACAGGATGCTGCCCTAAGTTGTGGCTGCCCTGTGTTCTGAGCCAGACCTGGGCCCAGTCCACAGAGAGGGAGTTGCCACAAACCTGTGTTTGCCAATCTAATTCTTTCTCTGATCTACCCTCGTGGCCCTGACCATGAGTCTTTTGGGTTTGGTCCACAGACAAAGCCATAGTGTTCTGCTTGCTCCTCTGATGATGGATGGAAGGTTCTAGGGGAGAAACATTCACTTCCGGTGCTGGCTGTTATTTAGACATCTTTGCAGAAGGGCTGACCTCTCAATCCTAGACCAAGCAGGCATTTGCTTGGTGAAAATGCCCCTTTTGCATTTTCCCATGGGCTCAGCAAAGTGGAGGTATTCTGGGGACCCCATGAATTATTTCTATCACTGCTTCCATTATAACCTCCCATTCAGTTTTGTGATGTTAGTCCAAATCTGTGCAATAATATGCTCTTATGCTGTTATCATTGATCAAAAGGGCAGCATGGGTAAGAAAGAGGGTACTCATTTCTCATTTTCCAAAGGCATTGTCAGCAGGTTTTTAGTTAGCAGCAAATGCGATGCAAGGTACTGTGTTCAGTTCTGTGGGGAATTGACAGACAAGCAAGGCGTACCCCGAGGAGGTAAGAAACAGCTCAGTTCGGTTCATTTGCTGTTTTGCATCCTCCAACACAGGCTTTTGCAAACTTGCACTTCTACTACACCTTGAAACCCAGAGGACTTTTTGTTGTCTTACAAGGAGATTTCAGTTTGCTGTGCCTGGTTATCATGTAGCAAAGTGCTCTCTCTGTCTCTCCCAGTCCTTCCTTCTTAGGGGCAATGAAAATTTTGTTTCTACTGGATAGGTCTCTGTCCTTTGGGCACCAGAGTTTTCATGGCAGACAGACTTGAGCTTAGAGCATCAAGTTGGAGAAGAGCTACACCTTCAGAACTTTTTACCTGGATGCAGCAGCAAAAGGGCTGGCTGGTGGTGAGGGGAGTGCATTTCCGTACTGATTATTTCAAGGAGCAGGGATGAACAACGAGGTAGAGCCTTGTGCTTCCTTCTTTCTGTCTTTTATAGGGATGAAGTTTTGTTTACACCTCCCACTGGTGGAGAGCTTTTATAAATACTAAAGGATTCCCTGCTAAAGGAAATAGCTGCCTTATAATCTGAGAGATTAATGAACTCTGAAGAGCCAATTAAATTCAAGGCTATACTTCAAAATTTTTCATGTTAATAGATTCTCTGTGATAAAAATCTTAAATAAAAACACCTCAAAAAGGGAACAGTTTGTGTTCTTCCCTGATAAATTCAAATAATAATTTCTACTGATAATTTCCCTCTTCACGTCACAAATATGCTGTCCATGTTGGCGTTGGTGTTCCTTTCCTAGCTGAATCCCACAGATCATTACATTATTGATATATAATTTAAAATGCTTTTGACCTAGCAGTTAGGATGCCTGTGTCGCATATTAGAGTGCCTGGGTTCTATATCTGCTTTTAACTCCTGACTCTAGCTAACTGTTAGAGTAGATGCTGGGAGACAGAGGTGATGGTTCAAGTAGTTGAGCTGCTGCCACCACATGGGAGACTGGCATTGAGTTCCTAGTGCCCAACTTCAGGAAGTGAACCAGTGTGTGGAGTTCTTTCCACCTCTCAAAAAAGTAAATAGTTTTTAAAAATTACCTATCTCTGGAAAATTTAACATGTGATTAAAAATAAAATAAAACTAAATTAAGAGGTACAAGAGCTGGCTTACTCCATTGCATGGTTTTGGGGTAACAAGCAAGACATAGAGAAGTGTTATATATGTATTCAGTTTTGTCACAAAACCCCAAGTAGCATTATATCAGACAATGTAGTGTCAGTGTTTCACTTAAAATGAGTAGGCTACTCATGTCCTCATCCATGTCTAGATTTATTTTATTTTTATTTATTTATTTATTTTTTATTTTTTGACAGGCAAAGTGGACAGTGAGAGAGAGAGACAGAGAGAAAGGTCCTCCTTTTGCTGTTGGTTCACCCTCCAATGGCTGCCGCGGCCAGCACACTGCGGCCGACGCACCGCACTGATCCAATGGCAGGAGCCAGGTACTTCTCCTGGTCTCCCATGGGTGCAGGGCCCAAGTACTTGGGCCATCCTCCACTGTACTCCCAGGCCACAGCAGAGAGCTGGCCTGGAAGAGGGGCAACCGGGACAGAATCCGGCGCCCCGACTGGGACTAGAACCCGGTGTGCCAGCGCCGCAAGGCAGAGGATTAGCCTAGTGAGCCGCAGCGCTGGCCCATGTCTAGACTTAAAGAGAATCTTCTTACCGTTTCCAGCTACTAATATGACTTTAAATATTCTTCAGTTTTTAATTAATTGTACATATTCATGGGTACAGTGTAAAATCAACATATGTATACAATGCATGATGATCAGATCAGAGTAATTGAATTGGTCTATCCTTCACCTCAGGCAAATTAAATTAGTCTTTATCTACCAGGTTCCCTGTGTCTCCTCTTACCCCAAGGTCAAATTGGCAACTGTGCCCTTCCAGTCTTCTGACATAGTAATTGTTTATTTTTACACACTTGCAAACTTGAAATATTAGACTTCTTTTTAAAATTTAACAATTTTAGCTTTTATTGTAAGTATAGTTTTTATTACTGCTTCATTGGATTTCATAAGCTTTTTAAGGATTGCTTTCTTCAATCTTGGTTTTTGTTAAGCTACCACTTTGTTTTGGGAGCTACCTTTGCCCAGTCTCCATCTTCCCTTTCCACTGCTCTCTCTTCCTGGGTTCTTCTATAAATCACATCTATATAAGAGTCTTTCATAACATTCATAGAAAATGTAATTAAAAGCTAAGTTTATTTTGGTGCAAAAATTTTTGAAATCTGTGCGTACAAGAGGTCTTCAAAAAGTTTTTAAGGAATGCATCTTTTTTTTTTTTAGAAATTTTTTTATTTTTTATTTTATTTTATTTTTTTGACAGGCAGAGTGGACAGTGAGAGAGAGAGAGACAGAGAGAAAGGTCTTCCTTTTGCCGTTGGTTCACCCTCCAGTGGCCGCCACGGCTGGCGCGCTGCGGCCGGCGCACCGCACTGATCCGATGGCAGGAGCCAGGTACTTCTCCTGGTCTCCCATGGGGTGCAGGGCCCAAGGACTTGGGCCATCCTCCACTGCACTCCCTGGCTACAGCAGAGAGCTGGCCTGGAAGAGGGGCAACCAGGACAGAATCCGGCGCCCCTACCGGGACTAGAACCCGGTGTGCCGGCGCCGCAAGGCGGAGGATTAGCCTAGTGAGCCACGGCGCCGGCCTAGGAATGCATCGTATGAAAAAAAAGTATATGGATTTCTGAATTCTTTACACCAAAATAAACTTATGTTTTCATTCCATTCTTTCATAAACTTTGTGAAATACCTCCATATATTATTCATAACAATAATTAATATGAGTGAGAATTTAGAGGCCTTCCTTCCTTCCTTCCTTCCATCCATTCATCAACCCTTCATTCATCTATCCCAAAAATGTATGAAGTATCTACTATGTGCCAATTCTAGGCTGGAAATATAGTCGAGAAAAATGAAGATATGGGTCCTGCTCTCATGTATCAAGAGAGTACACAGACTTAATTAGTGGCTTCTCTTATTTAAAATTTTCTTTAGATACCTACTGGCCTTAGAGAAGCCTAAGTACATGTATTCTCATCAGGCTGATTTTTTGGGTGAACTCAGGAACATCTTTGTTTGCAGAACATTGAGAAGAGCACTGATGACAAACTCAAATCCTTCTGAATTCAGAGGATGGAGGGGAAAGATTGGCAGAGCTGCCAGAAATTACTGTGAGGGGATCCTTCTCAGAAAAGTACGTTTGTGGAGGATATATGAGGATGCTTCAAAATGTTCATGGAAGATGTAATTAAAAGATAAGTTTATTTGGGTAAAAAAAATTAGTTTTGAAATCCACATATAATTTTATCATAATATACATTTTCCATGAACTTTTTGAAGATCTTCAGATACATGGATTTCAAATTTTTCACACCATAATAAACTCTCTTTTAATTCTGTTTTTCATGAACTCTTCAAAAATCCATGTATCAAAACAGTTATTGCCTTCGTATAGTACTTCTGTGATTAAAATAATGGCACAGGATAAAATAAAATTATTATATTTTCCTTCTAATTCTGCCTCCTCCTCTCTCTGTCCTTGCTTATCCTTTCTCTAACTCTTTTTAAAATGGCTAGGCATTTTGTCTCTTTGAGGAATTTTCCTGGCTCCAGTAAGTTTTTTTTTCTTTTTTGCTGTTCCATGAGATTCAGCTTTATTTACAGAATGTTGGTTTTCTGAGTTCATATTTTTTTTTTTACTGGCAGCTTTAAAACCCTTACCCTTTCCAGTAAAGGAAAAAGGCAAACAAGAGAAGAATTAGGAAGCAGCAGCACTGAAGATAAAAAGAGAAATCACTTTTTAGGACATCAAAGGACAATGAAATAAGAAAGAGACAGAAAGCTAGCCAACTTTCATGGGACAGTTGTGCTCTTTTAAGGGAAGCTTCTTAAATGGATTCTGCATCTCCATTTTCTTTTAGTTTTTTCAAAAGATTTTATTTATTTATTTGAAAAGTAGTGTTACAGAGAGGGCGAGGGCGAGGGCGAGGGCGAGGGCGAGGGCGAGGGCGAGGGCGAGGGCGAGGGCGAGGGCGAGGGCGAGGGCGAGGGAGAGGGAGAGGGAGAGACAGAAAGGTCTTCCATCTGCTGGTTCACTCCCCAGATAGCTATTACGTCTGGAGCTGGGCTGATCCAAAGCCAGGAGCCAGGAGCCTCTTTCTTTTAGGTCTCCCATGTGGGTGCAGGGGCCCAAGCACTTGGGCCATTAACCACTGCTTTCCCAGGCCATAACAGACACTTGGATTGTAAAAGGAGCAACCTGGACATAAGTCGGTGCCCAAGCAGAGGCTTAGCCTACTGCGCGTCAGTGCCAGACCCTGCATTTTTTAACTGACATAGCTTCCCAGGCACAGAACTCATTACTTTTCTTAATTTGTCATAGCTGAACTTCATGAAAGTAAATGTCTGTTAAATGCAGGCATGGGAGGAGTATCTGGGGAATCATGGCCAGAAACTTCTGGGGAAATGTGGAGAATCCTGAATGTTAAGTATATGGAGCTATTGTTTGGGAACAGCTGTGATTTTTATTTTCTTCCCACATATACTATTTCTTCCACTCTTTTCCTCCTTATTAAAAACTTCAGTTTGTGTAGAAGGAAATTGTACAACTATCCAAGAAATGCCATGATATGTAAAGTTCTTTCTACATGCTGTAATCACTTTTCTTGTATTTCTTATAATGATTTTATAAACTGGTATAATTGCTCACATCTTATACATAAAAAATTTGAGGTTCAAATAGGTTGAATAGTTTATCCAAGGTCACTTGGCAACTAAATGACAAAGGCAGGATCTAAACACAAGGCTATCCGATGTCAAAGAATATGGTTTTCATAATTAATACGTGGAGCTGGTGCTGTGACTTAGCAGGTAATGCTGCCGCTAGCAATGCTGGCATCCCATATGGGTGCCAGTTCAAGTCCCAGCAGCTCCACTTCCAATCCAGCTCTCTGCTATGGCCTGGGAAAGCAGCAGAAGATGGCCCAAATCCTTGGGCCCTTGTGCCTGCATGGGAGACCCAGAAGCAGCTCCGGGCTCCTGCCTTTGGATTGGCCCAGCTCTGGCTGTTGCAGCTATTTGGGGAGTGAATTGGAGGATGGAAGACCTCTTTTTCTCTCTCACTCTCAGCCTCTACCTCTCTGTAACTTTGCCTTTCAAATAAAAGAAATAAATAAAAAATTTTAAAAATAACATGTATGCAACCATGCAGTATTCCGAGGGTTCTGACATTTATTTAAATAATTTCATGACTGTATATCTACAGGGTTCCTTGAGTCTTCAGTTTCAGAGTTACAGATACAATTAAAATATGCATATTTAAGATGGTAATTTCTTCAGTGCCTCTTAAAATAAGACAAGGCTTACACATTGCCACTTAATCCCAGAAAATTAAATGTCATAAAAATAGAAAAAGGCATGCATTTAGTATTGAAACCTAGGTCTCCCATTTCTCTCTCCAGTAATCTGCACACAACATTGTCTGTCCAAATACACTCCAGCTCAAATATATCACTTTCCAAAACCTTGCAGATTACTTCAGGAATCAACAAGTCTCATTTCAGTCTGCGAACACCCGTGCTCGCTGACTGTCATCTGATACTCACTCTGGTATGGTGTGTTAAGAAAGCTGTCTCCTAGCACCTACAAAGTCAATTTCTACAGCTACTTAGACCCCACACAGAAATGGAAATCTGGGCTCAATTTATAAAATACTCCTTCAACTCAAAGCAAAACAGAGAGCAGGTTCTATGTCTCCTGTCTTGGCGAGAGAGGCAGCTGGGAGAGGCTGGCTATTTACTCATCAGACTCTGGTTGCTTTTTCTGGATGAGGTGTGATGAAGATGAAGCCTAGGGGATTTCTCCCATGAATTCTTAGCTGGAGTGGAAGGCAGCCTTTTACACTCATGGATTCCATTGTCTCCCCATACACTGCCACATCCTCTTGGTTGCCTTTCATAAAGACACTCCTTCATATATTCAGAAAATTTGCAACTCCAAGAAATGGAGCAAAATAATTAATGGGAACCAAAGGACATATCACTGAGCAGCAGAATCAGGTGTCTTAAAGGTAGTATTGGTGAGGAGATAGGATATGAGGAGAGTGACATGTGTGAGATAGATGCAGAACTAGTCCGTTTATCACTTGCGGAGACATGAAGGGAAGGGAGGGGATGATAGTGTTGCTTACTAAATCAGCAATACACATGACCTTGAGAGCACAGCTCTGAGTTGTAAGGAGTAGTTTTGGGGAAGATAAAAATGACATTATTTTTGTTTTTCAGTTATTACTTAAATTCTACATATTTTGGTGTGATAACCTGAGGCATGTATGTAATGTGTCATGATCAAATTAGAAATAATATCTTTTGAGAAAAAATGTTATTTATTTAAAAGAGAGAGCGAGATCAGTCATCCATCTGCTGGTTCACTCCCCAAATGGCCACAATAGCTGAAGCTGGATCAAGCCATAGCCAGGAGTCAGAAACTCAGTCCAGGTCTCCCACATAGATGGCAGTGGTCCAAGCACTCAGGCCATCAGCAGCTGCTTTCCTAGGTACATTAGTAGGGAGCTGGATCAGAAGTGGAGCAGTGGGGACTTAGACCAGTGCTCCAATATGGGATGTGGTGTTGCAGGTGGCAGCTTAACATACTGTGCCACAATGCTGGCCCAGAAATAACTTTTTTTTTTTAAGAAAGCTTTTATTTAATGAATACAAATTTCATAGGTACAGCTTTAGGAATATAATGGTTCTTCCTCCCTTATCCGCCCTCCCACCCCCATTCCCTCTCCCATCCCATTCTTTATTAAGATTCATTTTTAATTATCTTTATATACAGAAGACCAACTCTGTACTAAGTAAAGATTTCAGCAGTTTGCACCCACACACACACACACAAAGTATAGAGTACTATTTGAAGACAGGTTTTACTGTTAATTTCATAGTACAACTCATTAAGGACGGAGGTCCTACATGGGAGGCAAGTGTACAGTTATTCCTGTTGTTGATTTAACAGTTGGCACGCTTATTTATGATGTTGAGGATCACCGTAGGCTCTTGTCATGAGCTGCCAAGGCTATGGAAGCCTTTTGAGTCCACAAATTTCGTCAGTATTTAGACAGGGCCATAAGCAAAGTAGTTCTCTCCTCCCTTCAGTAAAAAATACATCTTTCTTTGATGGTCCCTTCTTTCTACTGGGATCTCACTCATAGAGATCTTTCATGTAGATCATTTTTTGCCACAGTGTTTTGGCTTTCCATGCCTGAAATGCTCTCATGGGCTTTTCAGCCAGATCTGAATGCCCTAAGGGCTGATTCTGAGGTTAGAGTGCTGTTTAGGGCATTTGTCATTCTATGAGTCTGCTGTGTGGCCTGCTTCCCATGTTGGATCATTCGCTCCTTTTTAGTTCTATCGATTGTTATTACCAGATACTTAGTCTTATTTATGTGATCCCTTTGACACTTAATCCTATCTATATGATCAGTTACACACTTAATATGATCACTTTAACATGTATGATGGCACTAGTACCACCAGCTTAATGGGATTTGGAGTCCCATGGCAAGTTTTTAGCTTTACCTTTAGGGGTAAGTCTGGGAATGTGTGCCAAACTATACATCTCCTTAATTGAAAATGAATCTTGTGAATGGAATGGGAGAGGGAGCAGGAGATGGAAGGGTTGTGGGTGCGAGGGAAGTTATGGGAGGAAAAAGCCATTGTAATCCATAAGCTGTACTTTGGAAATTTATATTTATTAAATAAAAGTTAAAAAAAACTGTACATCTCCTCCGTCTCTTATTCCCACTCTTATTTTTTTACTAAGATATATTTTCAATTGGATTTAAGCACCTGTTTATAATTCTGTGTTAAGTAAAGAGTTCAACCAATGGTATTAAATAGAAAAAAAATAGTAAAAAATAATAAACTGCTCCTGACAGTAAGACAATGGCTGTTCAAGTCATTGCTTCTCATAGTGTCAATTTCACTTTTTTTTTTTTAAGATTTTATTTATTTGAAAGACAGAGTTACAGAGAGAGGTAGAGCGAGAGTGAGAGCGAGAGAGAGAGAGAGAGAAGAGAGAGGTCTTCCAGCCGCTGGTTCATTCCCTAGATGACCACAACGGCCAGAGCTGAGCAGATACAAAGTCAGGAGCCAAGAGCTTCTTCTGGGTCTCCCATACAGGTGCAGGGACCCAAGGACTTGAGCCATCTTCTATTACTTTCCCAGGCAATAGCAGAGAGCTGGATCGGAAGAGGAGCAGCCAGGACTTGAACAAACACACATATGGGATGCCGGCACTGCATGCCGTGGCTTTTTTTTTTTTTTTTAAGATTTATTTATTTTACTTGAAAGAGTTATACAGAGAGAGGAGAGGCAGAGAGAGAGGGAGAAAGGGAGAGAGAGAGCGAGAGAGCGAGAGTGCGAGCGAGCGAGAGAGAGGTTTTTCATCCAATGGCTCACTCCCTAATTGGCTGCAATAGCCTGAGCTGCGCTGATCCCAAACCAGGAGCCAGGAGCTTCCTCCAGGTCTCCCACACGGGTGCAGTGGCCCAAGGACTTGGGCCATCTTCTACTGTTTTCCCAGGCCACAGCAGAGAGCTGGACAGGAAGTGGAGCAGCCCCGTCTCAAACCAGTGCCCATATGGGATGCCGGCACTTCAGGCCGCAGCTTTAATCCACTGCGCCGCAGCGCCAGGCCCTCAATTTCATTTCTACAGGTTTAGAAATAACTTCCTAACAATTGTGAGTGATTGAAGAAAAATTTAGTAAACATAATAATGATAACATTAGTTATTAAAAGAAGTTGAAGTTAATCATCAACTTGTATAGCTGACAGGCATGAGAAAGGAACACATGCTCTTCTTTGACATCCTTCAATCAGGGGTAGATATCTGAATGGGTCTTGCGTCTCATCCAAGGGTACTTCCTTAAATGGATACTTAAATCTTTAAGACAATTTAGACTTTAAGTAATAATAGATTAACCAGAAGAAAGTCTGGTAACTACATTTGTCAAATATGCCAAAGTCCATCTGTACTACAGCCTAGCTCTATTTAACCCATCCTTGTATTGCTCTCTCAAAAGAAAACAAAGCAGAAAGGGTAAGGGAGAGAGCATCCCCCAGTTCCACTCCTTCTTGGTGTTCCCTCCATACCTTTGTTCCCTCTCAGAGAAGCAGTCATCACATAAGCTGGCTTGGACTCTGAAGATAGATTCTGTAGAAGGCAAATACCCCTTCTGGTTGAGTTATATGGTTTTTGGAATATGAAAAACTCTAGATTATGAAACCCAGCTCAGAGGACTGTTGGGTGGATTAAATAAAGGAATACATGTAGAGCTCCTTGCTTAATGGCTGGTGTGTAACACCACAGAGTGTCTACACACACAAGTGTTATTTAAAAAAAAAATTTCAATCATGTTGGCATAGTATAACTTCAGTGTTTTTTCCCCCAGTGATAACCAAAGCAGTGGACAGAAAATGCAGAACGTTGGAGGGATTGGTTAGCAAGGCCTTGACCCATGGGTACCTAAGTAGAAGCTTGGGCAGGCCATTTATCTTTTTAAACAGAAGATTGGATTAGACTATTATAATTTTGTGCTTCTAAATGATTTCATCCTTGAAATGATAAACAAGATAGAGAAGTCGAGTGTTTGAAGGAACACTCTGTTCTTAATGCAATTTTGCAAGTGGCCCTTCCAAGTCCACACCTAGGTCTGCAAACCACTCACAAGAAGCCTCGCAAAAACTTCATTCAAATCACTGCCTGTATGCCAGGAGGCCCTGTCTGCTGTTATTTCCCAGTTGTAGTCAAATAACTTCATTCATTTGGATTGGACATTGACTTGCCCTGTAATCCTTGGAACAAAAAGGGCATTTTTTTTCCACCAGGTTTGGGTCAATGAGACAAAAATCTCGTTATGGAATAGATCTGAAACTTTTCAATTTCTCTCATTTGTTCCATCTTCTAGTCACTGCAAACCTGGGAAATTGGATGAAATTTAGAAAAGGAAGGTTAGAGGGGCCACAAAGGAACCATTTCCAGGCAAGATTAGAGACAGTACAGTGCAGACCATGCCTTTGCTGATCAAGCTAAAACGTGAACAGGCTGAAAAGAGAAGATTGTTTCCACATCTGATTTCTCCTTGACAGAACTGTGATGGGAAAAAAGGCATCGAAGTCTGGATTGGGCTGACCTGTACCCATCTATGTCAGTTCTGCCTGCTGACATTTGTTTAAACAGTCTTATCTAGTTAGTCTGAATGTTGGTGGCCTCACCTCTAACTCTGATTATTCCAATTTATCATTCTCTCTGTCTCCTGTTTTCTCATACTCCTACATTATTTATTTCATGCCTTTACAAAATTTTAAAAGATACATTTATTTTGTTGAGAGAATGAATGGAAATTTTCATTGGGGTTCTTGTCGCCTATTTTTTGGTAGTAGACAAAGGAGTAGGTAAGAATGAGATCAAAACCAGCAGAAGATAAACGAGAGCATAAGACATAATATTGAGGTTTGTTCTGTTTTGATACAGCAACAGAAGGGCACGTGAAAAGGATATGAGTTGGGAATAGTAAGGATGAATTCAACATGAGCATTTGTTTGTCTTGTTCCTCCTCCCGATTCTGAGTTCTTTGAGATTAGCCTCTGGGTTTTATTCATCTTTAAAACACACACACACACACACACACACACACACCAGTTTGTCATTACTTACTGAAATAAACCAAAGCTTCTCTTACATGTATCTCAAATTCTCTGGCAGCATGAGTGAGTGGAAAAGACATAAACCTTGAGGTCAGCAGGACCCAGTGTGAGCTCTGTTCCCTCCGTCCCTTACTGACCTCTACAATCTCTCTCAACCTCACTTTCTTTATCCGAAAAATAGGAGTGATAATAGAAAGTGGTTTATAGAGCTGTAGTGAGGATTAAATGAGATAATGTATGTGAGCACCCAGCTAGCACAGTGCTGACTTATAGTAAATATTCCATAAAAGTAGCTTTATTATTATTTATTTTTTTAAGATTTATTCATTTATTTATTTTTTATTTTTTTAACTTTTATTTAATGAATATAAATTTCCAAAGTTCAGCTTATGGATTACAATGGCTTCCCCCCCCCATAACTTTCCTCCCACCCGCAACCCTCCCCTTTCCCTGTCACTCCCCCTTCCATTCACATCAAGATTAATTTTCAATTCTCTTTATATACAGAAGATCAGTTTAGCATATATTAAGTAAAGATTTCAACAGTTTGCACCCACATAGAAACACAAAGTGAAAAATACTGTTTGAGTACTAGTTATAGCATTAAATCACAATGTACAGCACATTAAGGACAGAGCTCCTACATGAGGAGTAAGTGCACAGTGACTCCTGTTGTTGACTTAACAAGTTGGCACTCTTGTTTATGGCATCAGTAATCACCCTAGGCTCTTGTCAAGAGTCGCCAAGGCTATGGAAGCCTTTTGAGTTCACCAGCTCTGATCATATGTAGACAAGGTCGTAGTCAAAGTGGAAGTTCTCTCTTCCCTTCAGAGAAAGTAGCTTTATTATTATTTCTAACAAGCTATCAGTCACTACTTGAGTCATTTCCTCCCTGTAAAATGTGAATGATGCCAGTTGTTTCATAAATTGTTGTATACAGCTCATGAGACAGTTGTAAAATACCCAGCAAGTGTCTGCTACATAACAGGTTCTCATCCCTTTATTCTCAGCCCTCTTTCCCATTCTTTTCCTTCTCTGCTTCTCTTCATGAAACCGATCCTTTCACTAAGCTGAGACAGTTGTTCCTGCAATGTTTCTCAGTGTTTGCTATCACATCTTTGCGTGTTTCATGCTTTCCTCTCTTTTTCTGCCTTCTTGTCTCAGTTGTCTATAGCAACCTTGAGCATCCCACTGTATAATGTCTTACTTAAGCTTTGCAGAATGGCATTATTTCTTCTTCCTTTAAAACTCCTTTAGCACAGTGCTTTATTTCTTCAGTAGCATATACTTTCTTTTGGGAACTACAGGTATTTCTGTTCTCCCTCTTGCCACATATCAGCTATTAATGGCACCATCGCCAGTCTCCTCTTCTTCTTCCTCCCCATATTTTCCCACCAGACTCTGACTCATTATCTTGGAAACTCATCTCTAGAAAGCCTAAGTATGTTTTTGCAGGAAGAACAAAGAATTCTCTTGCTGAATTTTCATATTGAGTTAAGAGCCTGTTTTGTGTTCTCATGTTAATCCCATGGGACTGCCTTCATAGATGGTGCCTGATTTCATCACAGAATATTGAAATTGCTTACACAACTGTATCTGACACTAGATTCTAATCACCTCCAGGAAGTCAGTCAGAGTTGTGTTTTATTCATCTATGTAGTCTTAGTGTGTTATACTTCATATGGTATACAGTAAATGGTCATTTATCTTTCTTGAACTGAGCTGATCTGCAAACCTGGTGCAATGGTTGAGCATATAAAAGCTCAAAGAGGTAGTCCTTAACAGTTGACACCAGCAGTCTCACAATTTTAACTGAAAATATCACTGTCCTTTAATTGGAATATGAATTCAGTTCCTTATGAGATAAGAAATCAGTATAATTTGAAATAGTAAATATTACATAGTATGCTCAAATAAGGGAAAATGCTGTTTCACCCTTATTTTTATTCAAGATTTTATTTATTTATGAGAGGTAGAGTTACAGACAGAGAGAGGGAGAGACAGAAAGAAAGGTCTTCTATCTGCTGGTTCGCTCCCCAAATGGCTGCATCAGCCAAAGCTGAGCCAATCCGAAGCCAGGAGGCCAGGAGCTTCTTCTGGGTCTCCCCATGTGGGTGCAGGGGCCCAAGGACTTGGGCCATCTTCTACTGTTTTCCCAGGCCATAGCAGAGAGCTAGATTGGAAAAGGAGCAGCCGGGTTGCAAACCAGCGCCCAAGTGGGATGCTGGCGCTGCAAGCAGAGGCTTAGCTCATTATGTCTCAGTGCCGACCCCTCTTATTTTTTTTTTTTAAAGATTTATTTATTTATTTGAAAGGCAGAGTTACAGAGAGGCAGAGGCAGGGAGAGAAAGATCTTCCATCCATTGTTTCACTCCCCGAATGACCCCAGTGGCTGGAGCTGTGCCAATCTGAAGCCAGGAGCCAGAAGCTTCCTCTGGGTCTCCCACAGGGGTGCAGGAGCCCAAGGACTTGGACCATCTTCTACTGCTTTTCCAGGCCATAGCAGATAGCTGGGTGGGAAGTGGAACAGCTGGGACTCTAACCGGCCCCCATATGGGATGCCAGCACTGCAGGCAGCAACTTTACCAACTACACCACAACATCAGCCCTCGTTCTTATTTTTTTCTACCTTTTGTTTATGTAGCCATCGTATTACTAAATTAAATGTTTATTTTTTTTTGTGAAAAGGCAGTATGCTTGAAAATTTTCCAGATAATAGCATAATTTAATTAAATTAAAATAAAAAAAAACATGAAAGAGTACACCATCTCCTTAAGAAAAATCTTAATGAAGCCACTTTAATAGCAAGGCTTACTATGAAAGGGTAAAATGAAAAATATTTCCTTACTGTGTTGAATTGTAAATTCTCCCCTTCAGTGTTTTTCTTTATAAATGGATTTTCACATATTTATTTACTGGAGTGGATTTATGCAAACCACGTGATGTTATATAAAAAATCTGACTCCTTGTACAGCACCAGACTTTTGCCCATTATGAATATAAGTTCAGTGGAAAGAAATAAGACTGTATGAAAGACTGTCAAATGAAATATTTAATTATCTTAATTATTCATATATATATGAATAATATATATCATATATTTATATATAATAATATATCTTAACTATTCATATATATGTGAATAATATATTATATAATATATCATTCATATATATTCATATGAATAATTAATACTTATAACATATTATTTAATTTCTTTCATTTCTATATTTTTTCTGGTCCATCAATAAAAGGCTTTCATCAGTGCCATGTAGCTTAAAATAAAGCACAAACTTTAGCTTGAAAAAAAATGAATGCATTATCCATACATAATACACAAAAAGTTAATTCATGAGTAAAGGTATGGTCATCCCAAAGCCTCTCTCCTCTCTTTTCAGGCAATTGTTTTACATTCATAAGACATTTACAGAATAGCTAAAAGGAAGAAAATTTTGTATTACTTTCCTTGTACAAGAAGCTGTGCCGTATTTGTTGGAATGGGTTTCCGCACTTTCTTCTCATCCTCAGATGATGCTGATCTATGAACTTTCTCATAAGGTCAGCACCCAGGGCTGGAGGATTTCTGGGGATATGTGCTTGAAGCCAGATTCTCGGGAGAGGAAAGGGTAGGAACTCAGATGCAGATATTGGCAGTTCTCTATACCATGGACTCTTGAGAAAAGTACTGTTTAAACACTTAGGAACTAGTTGCCAGCCATAAATCAAATGGACAATGGTGCAAAAATAAAAATGTTCCTGGAACAACTGGAAGTCAATTTTGACTTGAACTAAATCTGGCAACTTTTCTGGGATCTTTCCGCCTCCACATTTGGTCTCATATTATGCTTTGTACTTGGACTCACCCTCTTTAGGGGCCAGGCACAGTTCATCTGGCTGAGATTTTTCCTGTGTAGGCTCAAAGATAAGTAAAAAAAAAACCTGACTCATTGCTCATCTTGTCTGCAACAACAGGCTCCTATGAGAAGGTTTGGCAAAGCTGACTTTTAGGAATGGTTTCCATGTGGTGAAAGATTAGGGAAATTGCTCAAAGGGCAGTTAAAGAATCCTAAGTCATTTTGAGTGTCCTTAAAGGAAAGATCAAGAAAGAAAAAGATATTAAAACATGTCATGACTTTCTAAGTAAATTTATATAAGTTATGGCACGTGCTTTATTCTTTCAATTATTTAGAACTTAAATGATGCCTTATGGAAAATATTCTTACTGACAGTATATGTCAACATTCTAAAAATAAAATAAAATATATGTATAAAGAGGAAGCAGTTCTTATTACCCTTATGTCAAAAATGAGTATAGGCATCTTTGAAAAGAGGACCAGGAATAAAAGGTGTGTAAACAACTGAACAAATCTATAGTGAAAATTCACATATGCATATGAATGCAAATTATAGTTTAAATATGCTGATATAGATAATATATTTTATTTTTATATAATTCTTATGGGTAAATGTAGGCTTGAAACTAAACTGACTTTGTCCAAAGGGACACCATAAGTTTCCATGCTCTGGATTTTTCCTAGCTTAAAACAGTCCTCTGTGTGAATGTTTCTTTGTATATAATTTATATTAGATTATTGATCATTTGTATTAGATTATAGATATCTGAAGAGTAAACATTATGTTAAAAACTCATTATTTGCCTGGAAAATAATTTAAATTTAATAATTACATGCTAAGTTGAATTATTAAAAAGAGCAAATGTATTAGGGATGAGGCGATCTCTAAACATAGTAATTATATTTTGGTTATTTATTTGTCCATTTGTTCATTTAATCTACACATATAAACTGCCTACTCTATGCCAGATTCTTTATTAATTAAAATTTTTTTCTTTCATCAAGAAAATTACACACTCTAGGGGAATATGAAGACATGTATTTAAAAATGCTGTGAGAAAATCTTTGAGTAATACAGTGAAAAGCTGTAGAAAAATGGTCATAATATAGTAGTAATTCTAATCAACATAAGTAGACCAAACTCACCAAGCTATTTAGAGTATATTTTTAAAAAGATGTCTAATAATATGTGATATATAAGAGACACATAGTATAGACATTTTTAAAAAAGTATAGGCATTTAAAGTAAAAGGGCAGAAAAATTATATCCAGCAAATGTGAACAGAAAGAAAGTTGTGGCATATGAATCATGTCTGGTAAAGTAGAAATCAAGAAGAAATGTCATAAACTCAATGAAATTTTTTATTTAAAAATTTGTTTTTCATTTTATTAGAAAGGCAGAGATACAGCAAGATGGAGACATAGAGACACAGAGATATCTTTCATGTGCTGGTTCACTTCACAAATACCCACAATGCCTAGGGGTGAGCAAGCCAAAGCCAGGAGCTAAGAATTGAGTCCTGGTTTCCTACGTGCATAGCAGGAACCCATCTACTTGAGGCATAATCTGCTGTCTCAAAGTGTACACATTAGCGGGAAATGCGATAGGAACTAGAGAAACTGGGACTATAACCAGTTACTCAGATATGGGATGCTTGTATCCTAAGTGACATCTTGACTGCTGTGCTAAGCACCCACCCTGGTGTGTACTTCATACTGGAAAAAACATCAATAGAATAGAAAAATATTTAAAAATTTCCACAATGAACATAAATGTATCTAACATTTCAATATATGTGCATTTTACCTTTCAATCTGTGAATAAATCAGGCAATGAATTATACAAGCTCAGAGATAAACAAATCCTCAAAGTGAATACTTTAATATATCCTTTCTTGAAACTCAGAAACTACACCAAACAAAATACTTATTGTTTTTCTATCACATTAAAAAATTCTTTTTTTTATTTTTCTTTTTTAAATTTTTGACAGGCAGAGTGGACAGTGAGAGAGACAGAGAGAGAGAGAGAAAGGTCTTCCTTTTGCCGTTGGTTCACCCTCCAATGGCCGCCACGGCTGGCGCACCGCGCTGATCCGAAGCCAGGAGCCAGGTGCTTCTCCTGGTCTCCATGTGGGTACAGGGCCCAAGGACTTGGGCCATCCTCCACTGCACTCCCTGGCCACAGCAGAGAGATGGCCTGGAAGAGGGGCAACCGGGACAGAATCCGGCACCCCGACCGGGACTAGAACCCGGGGTGCCAGCGCCGCAGGCAGAGGATTAGCCTACTGAGCCGCGGCACTGGCCTTAAAAAAAATTCTTATCATGACACAATGGAAACTTCAATAATTCCAAAGTATCAGTATGATATAGGCTACATATTTAGATCAAAATGCAATAGAATTATAATCTGAAGTCAAAATGATATCTGAAATATTTGAAGCATTTGAAAATTAAGTAACATATTGTTGAATTATTTCTAGGATAAAATGAAATAAAGAATGAAAACATAAAAGGAAATGAAAGATTGCTTAGCTTTGAATTATAATAGGCACAGTAGATAGCAAAGGTTTGTGAGAGTAGATTTAATTAGTGCTGAAAGAGAAACATATAGTTTTACATACATTGGCCAGAAAACAAATGAGGTCGAAAACATGTGAGCTAAACATGAATCTCGCAAAGTGGAGAAAAGAATCCAAGAAAAGAAAGAAATAATAAGGATGTGGGAAGAAATCAGTGAAACAGAGAACAAAATGTGATTTAGGAAAATATTTGTAGGAACAGTATTTTAAAAATTAGTAAAAGAGATATCTCTGTAAACACAAAAGTATTAAATCCAAAACTGGCAGGAGAAGAAAAAGAAAATTTGGACAAATTAGTGATTGTGGAAGAAATCAAAAGCTTACCCTCCAGAATCTCTCCAGGTCCAGATGACTTTACAATCCAGACCTATATATATATATATTTTTGAAAAGTTTCTTTTGTATACTAGTTGCTCCACATAATTAAATGTAAAGCTGAAGGTATTTGGCTTATTTCATAAGACTAGCAAGTTCTTGATTTCATGAAAGCTAATGAAGAAAATAAAAAGTATAAGCCTATTTCAATTATAGTGAAGATACTAAAATCCTATGTAAAGCATTGCCTAACAAAATTAAAAATTTTAGCTTAGAAATTAAGAATTATATATACTGATCAGGTAGTGCAGCCAAGGAGTGAAAGCATTTTTAATATTAAAAAATCTATCAATATTTTCATTATATTAATAGATAAGAGAAAAATTTTACAGTTATTTCAAGTGATGCAGAAAAACCATTCAAAGGCATATAGCTGTTTGTTATATATGTATATACATAGTCACGTGTCACTTAGCAAAAGGGATATGTCTGAGGAGTGCATCATTAGATGATTTCATCGTTGTGTGAACCTATAACCTCACTAGGTGATAAAAAATTATCAGACCACTGTTGTATATGTGGTCCATTGTTTACCAAACTGTATGTGGCACATGACTATATATATATATATATATATATATATATATATATAAAATCGGCCACCATTATATACATATATATAATTTTATGAAGTTAGATATAAAAAAGAAATTCCTTAAATTGATAAAGATTATTTACCAAAAAATTAGAGCAAACATTCTATTTAATGGCTACATTTCACAATACAAACAAAAAGTCAAGTGTTTTTGAATTAACTTATCCAAAAAGGCATGGAATCTCTATGAAGAAAACTCTATAAAACTCTACAATAATAATAAAAGATAATATGAATGGATGAGCATATCTTCCATACCCATGGTTAGGATGATTTTTTATTAGAAAGATACAAGTTTTTCTGAACTTAATCTGCAAACTCAATACACTTAGTTGTAAATTTTGAGATTTCATGAAAATAATTCCTTGAAAGTTTTACTTTTTATTTGTGACATTTAGATCTTCAGTCATCTGACTAATTTTATATATGGACTAATTTTATCTTTTCCCATATGGACAGGTAAATGTTCTAACCCCTTCATGTAATATTTCATTTTTCTCCCATTGATTTGCAATGTCTTCAAACTCCTAAAAAAGGGATCTGCTACTAGTTTTGGTATTCTGTGATATTGGTCTATTGGTTGACCCTGTGCCAACAACATCTAATTTCCTAAGACATTTAGTAATTTCACTTTCTAGAAGAGCAAGTGCTGTGGTTTATATATAATTTATCCCCCAAAGCTTGCTGTGCTGGAAGTTTGGTCCCCAATAAAATGGCGTTAAGAGATTGTGGGACATTTAGATTTGACTAGATGATGGAGGTTCCATCTTTATGAAGGGATTAATGCAGTTCCCATGAGAATGGGTTAATTATCAGAAGCAAGGTTTTATAAAGTGAATTCAGCTTCCTCAGCTTGTTCCCCTTTTCCCATGGGCTCTCTTCCAAATGTGCTTGCTTGCCCTTTTGCTGTGAGGCCCATCAGCAGCCACAGTGATGCTGGTGCTAGACTCTGGGATGTTCAGAACTGTGAAGCAAGTAAGTTTCTTTTCTTCACGAATTACTCAGCTTCCAGTGTTTTGTTATAGCAAAGGAAAACAGAATAGGACAAGTTTCCCCCTTTTTCTTAAAATTATACTGGCCAATCTTGGCTTTTAAACATTTCAAATAATTTTTTATCATCTTGTCAAATTTGATTTAAAATCTTGCTTCTTTTGGAATTTTACTTGAATTTGTTAATGAATTTTGGGAGCAGTGACATCTTAGAACATTGAATCTATTCATGCACAGCCATGATGTATTTTAACATTATTTAGCTCCTTCTCATTTTTATAAACATTTAGCTTTTCCCTCAAAGATTTCATTCACCTTTCATTTGACCTGTTATGAGTTTTAGTGTTCTTGTGAATGGCACTTAAAAAGTTAGTTTTAAATATAATTTCTGTTGGCATCTTTAAGAACACTGCATTTAAAAGTACTCTATTTTTTACCTGATAACTTTACTGAACTCTCATTAATTCTAAAAATTTACTGTAGAGTCCTTGGTTTTTCTATGAAGGCAGTTATGTAATCTGTAAGTATTGACAGTACTATTTTTGTGTATTTCCTTCAAAATAACATTTCTTAATTTTATTTTTCTTTTTTTACTGTACTGATAGGAACATGGTATATAGGACGTATTCTTCCCTTGTTCTTAATTTAAAAGGCAATATGTCTAGTGCCTCACTCTTTTTTAATATGTTGTATGTATAGGTTTTTTTTTATAAAAATGGTTGCCTATATCAGGAGAATTATGTTCCCATTCAATTTTAATTTATTAAAAGTTATTGTTTTCAAAATCATCAGAGGGTTTTGAATTTTATCTGATGCTTCTTTATTAAGATAACAGGTTTCTTCTCATTGATCTCTTAATGTGATGAGTTGCAGTAATAGGTTTTCTAGTGTTAAACCATCTTTGAACAATTGAAATGTCTTTTTTTTTGGGGGGGGCAGGCAGAGTGGACAGTGAGAGAGAGAGAGAGAGAGAAAGGTCTTCCTTTTCTGTTGGTTCACGCCCCAGTGGCCACTGCGGCCGGCATGCTGCGGCTGGCGCACCGCCTTGATCCTAAGCCAGGAGCCTCGTGCTTCTCCTGGTCTCCCATGCGGATGCAGGGACCCAAGCACTTGGGCCATCCTCCACTGCACTACCGGGCCACAGCAGAGAGCTGGCCTGGAAGAGGAGCAACCGGGACAGAATCCGAGGCCCCGACTGGGACTAGAACCCCATGTGCCGGCGCCGCAATGCGGAGAATTAGCCTAGTGAGCCGCAGTGCAGGCCAATTGAAATGTCTTGTTCATAATGCATCAGATTTGAAAATATTTCTGCAAAATACTTTGCAACATTTTATTTATGTTTTGCTAATATTTTATGTTGGATTTTTATATATGAGTTCCCAAATAAGATAAGCCTTTAAGTTTCCTTTATTTATACTATTCTTTGTCTGTTTGATAGAAAAGTTACACTAGTCTAACTGTATGAGTTACACAGAAATTTTCCTCTTTTTCCTATTCTCTGGTATACTTTATAAAAATGGATTTTTTGTTTAAAAATATTTCAAGTATTATTTCTTAATTTTTCAATGGTGTTAAAAATTTGCTATGTATATGAGTTTAAAGTTTTTCTGATAGTTCTAGCTTTATTGCCTATTGTTTAGAAATGTGGTCTTTATATTTATTCTTTGGTATTTTTCAAGACTTTCATTTTTGACCTGATACATGATGAATTTTTACAAATGTTCCATATTTGCATAAAACTTCTTTAATTTTTGAAGGCAAAGCTGTATATAGGGTTTTAAAAATTAGGCTTATTTATTAATTCTGCTATCCAAAAACTTCCTTGGCTTTATTACAATATTTTGTCTGTTTGATGAAAAATTCTTGATCTGATTGTAAATCTCTCTTTCACATTTTTCCCTTTATAATTTTGAAGGTTTTTTTTTATTGCAAACATATAAGCAGAGAATTTTCATAGATTACCAGTGAAGTTTTTCTTTGTCATTTGGTGTCAATGCTTTGCCCCTTTTACTTTATTGTAACTCATATTAATTTAATAAAGCCATTGATGTTTTATTTAGCTTAGTATTTGGATGATATCATTTTATTCTGTCTTTTTTATACTTTAATAAATCCTTATGTCTTATTTAGCTGTCTTGTTAATACATGCAGACAGCATTTATAAGCCATGTTAATTTACATCTATTTTCATTATTGAGCTGTCTAGATTTATTTCTGAGATATTATTTTGTTCTTTCATTTGCTAAGTCTTTTGTGCTTCCTTTTAAAAGATTTTTTTTTCATGTTTCCTTTGGCTTATGTGAGACTTCTTTATTCTATTTCATCCATTTATTAATTTATAAATTTTATACATTGTAACTAATTATTGAGGTTTCCTTGAATTATTAACATCTATACTTCTTAGCATTATCCAAAATTAATCTTTTGAACAGTTTTAAGATGTTTAATGCCAATTGAAGTTTTAGTTACATTATCAATAATGCTTTTTACACCTGTCGTTTGTTTTGATTTGCATGCAATCAATTTATTCTCTTTCTATACTTTTTGAAGTATATCTTCTGTCAAAAGGGTTTGTGTATGATTATAATATTTGTGTAAAAGCATATTTATTTTGTTCTTCCTCTGAAATCATAGTTTACTTAGAACTCAACTTTTATTTTGGAAGGTTGCTTTCCCTCACACTCAAAACTAGATAGTTTTTTTTTCATAGTTTGTGGATCCTTCCTTTCTGTGAAAAATCTGAAATACTTGTAATAATTATCTTTTTTACCTCAGTGAGAATTGCGAATTTTTCTCAAATTCTTTTGTTGTTCTGTGTTTCATTGTGTTATGGATAGATGTGGCTCCATTACATAACTGAGGACTGTGTGTCTCTAGTCTGATAAATTCAGGCATGTTCTAAGGCATTATTTCTTCTAATACTCTAACCTTAGCTGCACTTGCTTTAATATTTCCTCCTTCAACTTTTATCAGTTTATGTTGGACCTTCTCACTTTTTCCTCTGCATGCCCTTGCATATCTTTCATGCTGTCCACTTTATCTCTTTGTGGAATTCTGAGTCGCTTGCTAAAATCTTTCCTCCGGTTCACTAATTTTCCCCTTTTGCTTATTTGGTCTCCTGATTCATGCTCTTGGTGGCCAATTTCCAAATGTATTTTGTAATTTAGATAATGTGTTTATCTTATTTGGGTTGTTGTTTGTGAAACTCCCAAGTAACCAACTCATTACAGTATCTTTCCAGAATTTTTTTTTGTCTTTTCTGCAAATGTCCAAGGAGGCAGAATTTTATGTTAATTTACCAACTTGGGTGTTCTTGGATGCAAAGGTAGTATACATTTGGACCCAAAGCCCATCTGCAGAGTAAGTCTAACTTTTTTGATTTCTCATGGGAATTTTTTTTTCTCCTGGCCAACAAGCATCCGTGTAAATTTATGTTCTGGCAGATTATTTGTTTGTTTGTTTGTTTGACTTCTTTATTCAACAATGTCTTGCACACCAACTTTGTGCTATACATTATGCTAGGTGAAAGCTGTTTTCAATATAAAGATGTATCTGACACAGACCTCAAGGAAGTGTGTGTACAGTAGCTCAGGTGGTTACTCAAAAGTCTCAATAGCAAAACAGAAAGGCTTTGGTATCTCATGGCAAGAGAGCCTCCTTAAGGGTTAGCAGGCTCAGTCAGTGCCGGGGTCTGTAGTGTACATCCCTCTTCAGACTCTGGAGCCAGAAAGTGTTGTTTGCTTTTAACTCTTATACACGGAGATAATGAGATTATTTCCACAAATAATTTTGGTTCATCTGTGCTACCCATTTCTAGCCACTGAAAATCCCCTTTGCTCAGTTTAACCTAGACTGAGCCCTCTTCTACCAGTTCATAAGCCTGCCACAGTGGGGTTTCAAGACTCAGGTTCTTTAGAATATACCAAAAGAACATGGAAGCAGTTGTAAGGGGTAAAAGTACAACTAAAGATGTTAATTAATTCCTTTCTCTAGTAGTTGTTGGCTTTATCCAACAACTTAATCATTATCAGGATCATTCAACTCAAATAATGTAACCATACATCTCACCACTTCTTCCTGTGTCTAGTGCTCCTTTAGGTATTGTAGCTCATTCTAACTAGGCGTCTGTACTTCCCAGTCATAGATGTTATTCTTAGACAGTGACCATCCTCACATACTTATGCTGATTTCTAATGATGGGCACATTTTCTTTTTCCCTGGGGCACAGAGTCACTTTTGGTATAAGGGTTATTTCTGTTGAACTGGTTCAGTAAGATTTTTTTTTAACTTTAATGTAATATTCACTTTCTTTTTAAAAAAAATTATTTTATTTATTTGAAAGGCAGAGTTACAGAGAGAGGGAGATAGATAGAGATAGAGATAGAGATAGAGATAGAGATAGAGATAGAGATAAAGATCTTCCATCCACTGGTTTAATGCCCATATGGCTGGTTCCTGGCCAGACTGTAGCCAGGAGCTGGGAGCTTCATTCAGATCTCTCTTATAGGTGCAGGGGTCCAAGGTTTTGGGCCATCTTCCTCTGCTTCTCCAGGTGCATTAGCAGGAAGCTGGATCAAAAGTGGAGCAGCTGGGACTTGAACCGACGCCCATAAGGGATCCCAGCATGCAAGCAGTGGCTTCTTAACCTGTTATGCCACAATCCCAGCCCCAATATTCACTTTCATTCATTTTTCAAACCGTCTGTTTATCAAGCATATGCAGAGCTAGGCAAAGCAGGTGAACATTGTAATCTCTTGGAGATCAATTTTAGAAGAGGAAATAAACAGTCAACTAGCCAGATTAAGTTAATAAGGTTATATGAGCTATAGTGGTAAATGTTAAGAGAAAATAGAAAGATTAGTACTTACCCTGTGCATCTTCCCTGTTCTACATGATCTTTGATTCATGTATTCATTTTTGGATGTTCTGCATTAGCTCACATGCATCTGCCCCAATGGATGTTCATCAAGATTTTGTGCTGTGTGAATGAGTACAACAGGTAGATCTCAAACCCTGCTGGAACACATATTTTTGTGGAATGAAATCATTATGAGAATGCATGGTTATAAACTTTGGGAAAAAATTAAGAAAGGACATGTACAGCATTAAGAAATTATGTGATTATGTACTTTTTAATGTACTTTCATATTTAGGATTCAGACATAATTTAGGGGGTTAGAAAATCTATTTGTTTGAAAGACTTACAGAGAAGCACACACACACAGAGGCAGAGAGAGATATCTTCCATTTGCTGGCTCACAAACAGCTGTTGTTGCTGGTCACAACAGCTGGGGATGGGCTAGGCCAAAATCAGGAGCCAGGAATTCCATCTCAGTTTCCCACATTGGTTGCAGGGATCCAAGTACTTGGGCCATCTTTTGCTGCTTTCCCAGGTGCATTAGCAGGGAACTGGATGGGAAATGAAACAGCTGGGACTCAAACTGGTGCTTATGTGGGATGCTGGTGTCATCTTTGGTAGTTTAACCTTCTGTGCCACATGATGGCCCCTAAAAAAGAATTCCTAAAGAAGAATGTTTGAGCTGCAATTTGAAGTACAAATGAGTTCCATGGGTTCAACTGGTAGGAAGAACAGGAAGAGCTTACAAGCTTGTATCTTACCAACTGAAGGAATGGTAACTTTATAAAGTGTAAAGTATAATGAGACTAAGAGTATTAAAAAACATAATATGCTCGAGATTTGGCAGGACCATGCACAAATGCAAAATGTCTGTTTTCTTAAAAAAAATAATAATTTAGGGGTAGGTGTTTGGTGTAGCATTTTTCAATTGGGACAACCGCATCCTGTATCAGAGTGCCTGGGTCTGAGTCCTTGCTTGGCTTCCAGCCCAGCTTCATATTGGTGCACATCCTGAGAAGCAGAAGATGATGGGTCAAGAACTTGAGCTCTGCCACCAACATGGGAGACCTGGATTGAGTTCCGGGCTGGTGACATCGGCCTAGCCCAGCCCTGGCTGTTTCTAACTTTTGTTGGATGAGATGGTAGAAGGAAGATGTCTTTCCATCTGTCTCTTTCTGCCTTTTAAGTAAAGTTGAAAATAACTAAATAAAATTTTAAAACATTTAAAGATAACTAGGAACCATTGAAGAATTTACTTTTTAAAAAAAGGTTTATTTATTTTAAAGGCAGAGTGACAAAGAGAGAAAGGGAGAGTTCTTCCAAATGGCTGTAACACCTGGGGCTGGGCCAGACTGAAGCCAGGAGCCAAGAACTCCATCTGGATCTCCTCTCTGGGTGGCAGGGGCTCAAGCACTTGATCTGTCATTCGCTGCTTCCCAGGTGCATTAGCAGGGAGCTGAATTAGATGTGGAGAAGCCAGAACTTGAGCTGGCACTCTGATGTGGGATGTGGGTGTCCCAAGTGGCAGCTTAACTCACTGTGTAGCAGTGCCTGTTCCCATTGAAGAACCTTAAGAAAAAGAGGAAAGGTATAATCAGATGTTTTTCATTAAAGAAAATTTATTGGTTTTATTTATTTGAAAGAGAGAGAGAGAGAGAGAGACAGTCAGGGATCTTCTAGTCAATGGTGTACTCCCCAAATACCTGTAACAGCTGGGGCTGGCCAGGCCAAAGATAAAAGCCAGAAGCTCAGTCTGTGTCTCCCATGAGTGGTAGGGACACAGCTACTTGAGGCTCCTCGTGTGCATATTAGGAAGAGGCTGGAATATGTAGCAGAGCCAGGACTTGAATCCAGGCATTTTAATATGGAATACAGGTACCCTGTCGCTCCCCGTCTTCGTGGAGGAACGACACAGGACCCTGCGTTGTTCTTTCGTCTGCTCGGCCCTCCCCGGGTTTGCTGCTGGTTCTTCCCGGGTTGGCTACCGTCCCTTCCACCTCCGTGGAAGGGCGGTTCCCCCTAGCCACTTTCCCCACTTCCGCAGGAGAGTGGCACACCGCCGGCCGGCTCTCTCGGGGGCTGCACAGGTGTTCCTTCAGATAGATGTTCCCCTTAGATGTTCCTGGTGCATGTTGTCTCTCTCCTCCTTTATAGTCCTCTTCCACCAATCCCAACTCTGCTACCCACACGCCGAGTACGCTGCTCTCCTCCAATCAGGAGCAGGTCCTACAGTTTATTGGTTGAACTGGAGGCAGCTGTGTAGAAGCTGTTTCTCCCTTCTCAGCGCCATATTGTGGGAGAGCAGATGCATAGAATAAGTCTTAATTCCAGTAACTTAGTCTAGTCCTAGTTGCTCCCCACAGTACCCAAGTGGAATCTCAACTGCTATTGCCAAATGCCCACCCCTGGATTGTGTGTGTGTGTGTGTGTGTGTGTGTGTGTGTTTTTATCAATGAGTTTGGGAATACTATGGGGAATAGATTGGAGAGGGGCAAGAGTTAATGCAATGAGATCACTGAGGGAAGGGTATTGCTGAAGTCAGGTGAGAGGAGATAGTAGTTCAAACCACGATGATATTCAAGAGTAAGAAAGAAAAAAGGAGAGAACATTTCTTTGGGAGATGATGGTGAAATCACTAATGTAGGAGTAAGGTCTGGTGTCAAGGTTATTTCCTTTGTTTCTGGACTATGCTAACTTATTGCTAATCTAGAACAGTTGACAATTTGCAGGGAGCAGTACAAATGGATATGAGTTGAGATGTTTTTGTGATACCTAGCTAGAACTATAGAGTAAAGATTTGGGGTTTTTTGTCTGATCTGAACAGGAAATAGAAATTTGGGAGCCATCAGCCCATGCAATAAAACACTTACATGCATTTTCCAGAGCAAATGGAAAAGTTTCCTTCCCTAAATGTGTCCCCACCTGTCTTCCTGCCTAGAACCAACTGTTTTGTACCCAGGGATCAATGAGAGGGATGAGTCTTTAGGAATAAGTGATTCTCATTTCCTTTTGCTTACTCTTTTTTTGGCTCCTTAGTGAGTAATAATAATAAAACCAAGTAATATATTTCACAATTTTAACAAAACTGAGTTATATATAGAGTTTAAACCATCTGAATCCACTGGGGTGATTTGCAGAGTAGGCGATCAATACATATTTGTCTTTTTGACCAAGTCACACAAAAAGTATTGCTAAATCGCTTTCTTAGTGATGACTTATAATTAGGTTGCTGTAAGAAACATGACTGTGGCCATAAATATTTTTTTTTTTGCTTCCCCTTAAGAAGACAAGAGAAAGCCCTTCCCACCCTGGAGGCTCATTTTGGCTACACAGATGGTTCAGTGACCTGGCATAACCTCAGACCCAAAGTTCCACTCTGTCACTTAGCCTTTGGTGGGACTTCGGCCTTCTTAGCTAATATATTTTGGCAAACACAAAGTGTTTTATGAGAGAGGCCATGTGGAAGGAACTCTGTAATTTTGCAGATTTCACCAGTGTTTTTAATTGCTCCCCTTCCCATATTCTCTATTCAAGCAAATTAATTTATAGATATGTTGTATTTCCCATATCATTTTCCATTTCTTCTCTAGGGACCAAGAACTCAAAATGAACCTTCACTTAGTACTGCCTCATGGATTTAAGTGAGTCATTTATAGGAACCAAAAACAAACAATTTCTCAGGCAATTTCAAGTTACTAACAAGGAAGGGATACAGGAACCAGAGGAACAGGATCAGGAGGGTACTCCAAAAAGTTCATGGAAAATGTATTTACAAGATAAATTATTTGGTACAAAAATGCTTGAAAACCATGCAAATGAGGGATCTTCAATGAGTTCATGAAAAATGTGTATTGTGAAAAACTATGTAGGTACCTCAGAATTTTTTTACACCAAGATAAACTTAGATTTTAATTCCATTTTCTCACAAATCCTTTGAAGTATCCTCAGATATGTTGAATATTTGGGTAAAGCTTGAGACTATGGTTGGGAAATGTTACAGGAAGTCAAGAATTGAGATTGGCAATAGGTCTCAGAAGGTATCTCTGAATAAACAGGGCTGGAGGTTTCCTTCAATGGTGCTGGGTCAGTAAGGGGCAGGGATCAATGTCTACAGGCCCAGGATCGTCTCAGACTGATTTTCTTTACTTTACACCAATGCATTCTTTTCAAATGCTTTCTCTTCCCTTCGTGTTCCTGAGTCCTTTTTGTTTTCTGTGGACCAGCTCAAGTCCTATGTCTGTATGACTACTGTTAGAGTATTTAACTGTCCTGAGAATGATTTAGGTAAAAGTCTCTTTCTTAATAAAAAAGATCAACTTATTGTATTATGTATGCTTTAGAAAGCAGATTTTGTAACCTTTTCATTTGTCTTAAACATTTTTCTTTCTTTCGCCTAGAAAGAATTTTCCTTTCTAAAAATTCTTTTTTTTTTTTTTTTTTTTTTTTTTTTTTTACAGGCAGAGTGGACAGTGAGAGAGAGAGAGAGAGACAGAGAGAAAAGTTTTCCTTTTCCATTGTTTCACCCCCAAATGCCCGCTCCAGCGGTGTGCTGATCCGAAGCCAGGAGCCAGGTGCTTCTTCTGGTCTCCCATGTGGGTGCAGGGCCCAAGGACTTGGGCCATCCTCCACTGCACTTCCAGGCCACAGCAGAGAGCTGGACTGGAAGAGGAGCAACCGGGACAGAATCCAGCGCCCCGACTGGGACTAGAACCCAGTGTGCCAGCGCTGCAGCTGGAGGATTAGCCTAGTGAGCCGCGGTGCCAACCTCTAAAAATTCTTAATTGATTTTCAGGAAATCATTAGCTATGATGTGGAAGACATATTTTTAAAGTGGGTGCATCATCTTCTTATTGTCTATGAACCTACTTGAAGTTGATTCATACTTTACTCATGTGGCTTTATATACTTCATAAGGCTAAGGATAGTACCTACAACAATCATAATAATATGTTTTAGTTATTAAGTACCCGTATTCTGCATACTTCACCTATATCATTTAAAATTTTCATAGAAATTCATCCAAGTATGGATATTATCCTCATTTTAGACTTGGAAAGCTTAACTTGTTCAGTGATAGAACCAATAACTACTGGGCTTGAGCTATCTTGACTAACTACTTCAAGCTCCCTAAAATACTTGCTGATTTGATTCATCTGGGTTATGAGTTACACACTTCATGACCTTTACTTCCTAGAACTTCTGTGACCATCTGCAGAGCCCAGTTATACATGATCCAATGAGACAGAGAGACATAGGAAGAGTACCACATTTTGTGCCCCTACATTTCACAAGGGAAAAACCACTGTGGTGTCTTCCTTCTTTTTTATTTTTGCTTTTGCTTTTATTATTGTTGGTCTTTCCTTTGTTCGTAAGCACTCCTTCACAGAAAAATATTTTTTCTTGAAGTATCATACTTCAACTCTTCTTCTTACCCCCTTGATGAAGTTTTCCATCAATGAATGCTTGGTCTAACCTAAACTTACAATTTCCTGAAGGCTGTTTAGGTGACTAGCTAAATTCCAAATAGTTAATTTGCCCAGAGACAGCTGATTTGTATGATCTTCTTAGGAAACACACACACACACACGCACACTTACACACCTCTTGCTTCTTAGAGGAGAACACAAGAGGTTCTAGTAAATTCATTCTTGGAGGTTACCAAACTAATTGTCTAAATGAAAAACATAAACTTAGGGTGGGCATTTGGCTTGGCAGTTAAGATGCAGTTCAAGTCCTGGCTATGGCTCCTGCTTCCAGATTCCTGATCATACAGAACCTGGGAGGCAGCATGTCATAGCTCAAGTGCTTGGGTTCCTGCCACTCATAGGAGACCTGAACTGAGGTTCTGGCCCCCAACTTCAGTTCTGGTCTGGCCCTGGATGTTGGAGGCATTTGAGGAATGAACAAGTACATGGGAGTGCTCTCTCTAAATAAATAAATAAATAAATAAATGAAATATAAACTGTGAAGTCTGTTGACTGGTTCATATCTGGCCTTGAGGCCTGAGTGCTTACTTGCTGTCATCAGATCCTGTGCTCAGAATCTTTCATATACCCTGAGCAGCTTTGTGCTTTTCTGGTGCTCACATGATGTTCTCAGATCAGCGGAAACAGGATAGTGGGAAGAAACTAGTGAGAAACGATGTTTAGATGTACATGTAAACTGTACGTACAGAGTCCCTGATATATGTTAGATGTTTTTGTTTAAAAATTAAAGAAATATGTAAATTAGTAGTGGTAATAGATATAATCTATGCTGCATTATTCATATGTATGACCACGCACTCAGAGTGCTCATGGGCATGAGGGAGTCTTCAGAGAGATTCATTCAAGGGAGACCTTGATGGCTGAGGAGGGGCTGCCAACTACAGAAAGTACAGAGAACATTCTAGAGATAGAATGAACAGCAAGTGCATTAGTACTCATCATTTTTTAAAAAAAAAAGGACTGGTTTTGTGGCACAGCATGTTAATCCATGGCTTGTGATACCAGCATCCCATATTGGAGTGCCTATTTGAGTCCCAGATGCTTCACTTCTGGTCCAACTCCCTGCTAATTGCCTGGGAAGGCAGCTGAAGATGGCTCAAGTACTTGGCCCCTGCCACCCATGTGGGAGACACAGATATAGTTCCTGGCTCCTGGCATCAGCCTGGCCCAGACCTGGCTGTTGAGGCTATTTGGGGTGTGAACCAGTGAATGATATGTCATCTCTCTCTCTCTTTCTCTGTACTCTGTCATATATATATATATATATATGAACAACAAATAAGGCTTGTGAAATGTGTGACCTCTGACCATTTTAGGGATATTCCTAGAGGGCAATCGATACTTGTTTTATGCCAGGTGATGTTCTAAATGCTTAACCTGATCAATTTTATTTAATCTTTTTATTAAACTTATGAGTTTAGTTCTGTTACTATCACCATTTTATGCTGCAGAAATTGAGGCACAGTGAAATTAGGAAATCTGAAAATTTACATAGTTAGAAAGTACTAGAGGGCTGGAGCTGTGGTGTAGTGGGTAAAGCCACTGCCTGCAGTGCCACCATCCCATATTGATGCCTCTTCGAGTCCCAGCTGCTCCACTTCCAATCCAGCTCTCTGCTATGGCTTGGTAAAGCAGTAGAAGGTGGCCCAAGTCCTAGGGCCCCTGCACCAATGTGGGAGACCCCCAAGAAGCTCCTGGCTTAGGATGGGCACAGCTCCGGCCATTACAGCCATCTGGGAAGTGAACCAGCAGATGGAAGACTGACTCTCTCACTCTGCCTCTGCCTCTCTGTAGCGCTGCCTTTCAAATAAATAAATAAATCTTTTTGTTAAAAGAAAGAAAATAGAATCAGGCTCTCTGATCCTAGAGCTTACATTAATAAATAATATTTATTAATGTATTTCTTTTTGCAAGTCACATGTACATTTCACTAATCAGAAACCTGTATTTTTTAAGGTTTTTATTTAATGAATACAAATACCATATATACAGCTTTTAGGAATATAGTGTTTCTTCCCCCCATTCCCGCCCTCCCACCCCCACCTCCACCGCACCTCCTACTCCCTCTCCCATTCCATTTTTCATTAATATTCGTTTTTAATTCACTTTATATACAGATGACCTACTCTATACTAAGTGGAGATTTCTACTGTTTGCACCCACACAGACACACAAAGTATAAAGTACTGTTTGAAGACAGGTTTTACCATTAATTCTCATAGTACACCTCATTAAGGATGGAGGTCCAACATGGGGAGTAAGTGCACAGTGACTCCTGTTGTTGATTTAACAATTAACACTCTTATTTTTTATGTCAGTGACCACCTGAGGTTCTTGACATCAGCTGCCAAGGCTATGGAAGCCTTTTGAGTCCACAAACTCCGTCAGTATTTAGACAGGGTCATATGCAAAGTGGAATTTCTCTCCTCCCTTCAGAGAAAAGTACATCCTTCTTTGATAGCCCCTTCTTTCCACTGGGGTCTCACTCACAGAGATCCTTCATGTGGGAAACATGTATATTTAATAGCCCTTCACAAAATCTCCTGAGGAGAAAGGAAAGAGGTAGACTTCAAAAGAAAAGGAAAACCCTACATGATGGAAGGATATGGGCTGAAAACAAACTTAACTCTGGATTTAAGTACAGAACAGGATATTTTATTGGGACAGGGAAGTGATAAAAGCTACAAATCTTTAATTAAAACTAGAAGGGCACTGAGTGCCAGAACACATGTAATGAAAAATTCAGACAACAATGTGTCTCATGCCCTGGGATTAATGTGCAACGTTTTATGAAAAGAAGATAAGATTCTACCAGGTTTCAGGTCATCAGATTTTGGCCATATTCAACTTGCATTCAAGTTAACTACCTTTAAGAACTTCTCGTATCTGTGGCTTTGTTATTCAGGAAGGGATCAGGTGTTGTACATGAATCTGGGGCAATTTTCATTTGTTGGTCTCTGGATTCCAATGGCTTTTTAGAGCAGAGTGTGAAAAAAGAGTGAAAAGGAAGTACGAAGGAGGATGTTTGCTTTTAATAAAGAGACCCTGCCCTCACTTCCTGAACTAAAACCAGTCTAGACTTGTTTTTTCCATTTTACACAATGTCCGCAACAACAGAATAAATTTATTAAAACCAAATAAGCTGCGGGGTTGAGTTTTGGCAAAGAAAATCAGACAGAAATAGAATCAGCTGCTTTTGAGTTGCAGCTGGTGACTGATTTATAAACCAAAGTAGATTAAGGCTGCATTGGCCTTAATTGAACCAAAGTTTTTTTCATTATGAGGAGATAATGGAGAAGCAAAATGTCTAGCCTGGTGTCCAGGATATGAACCAGTAAGGCCATCAGGCTGGCCCTCCTTCAATTTTCAAAACTCAATTTTTTTTTGGAAAGAATCTTTAAAATCAGTTTCCTGGTCTTCTTATTTTGATTAGAGGGAACTGGAACTCAGAGAAGTGAGATGTCCTCCCCTCCTCATTCCTAGCATTAGATTAGAACAATCTTTCTCTCAGACAATATCCATGAATGGGGAGATGCAGTAGTGGCTCCTGTGGGTTGGGAAAATAAGTGTGGGAACAAGTCAGTGTGCACAAGCTGGATAATACATGCGGAGTCAAGTTTTTATTAATTGGTAGACGAGGGATTATCCAGTCTCCCTTCTTCCCTTCTTAGCCATTTTAGGCTGTCTTCAGTATCTAGACACAGATGTTTATGGAGTGCTTGCTCAAAGGAGCCCATGAGTCCAGGCCAAAGTCAATGTGTATTTTTACATTTCAGAATGCTTTCCATTCCTCATCTCTTTTTATCCCTACTGTATACTTGTGAAGAGATAGAAAGCTAATTTTAGCTCCATTTCACATGCAGGGAGAACAAGACACAGTGATGCTCCCAGTATAATACACCAAGTTTAATGGGGAAGTCAGGATTAAACCCCTACTATCCTCTCCCTCATTTCAGTTTTTTTTAGCACACCCTCCCACAAATGTCCCCCAGTAAACATTTATTAGAGAAATTCTACTTTAACTGAATTAGAAAGGCACATATGCTCCTATGTTTACTTTTACAAAAGATGCTTCTAGTTAATTTGCTGTGACGCATAGTACTCATCTTAGAGAGATGTGTGGTACTTGGCATCATAGTAGCTTCTGCTTTTCTGGAACCCATTGTTTCAAAATTTAACTCTGCATGTCTGAAGAAACAAAACCTTTCCTAAGCCTCTTTGTGATTAAAAGAGTACTTCATTCTCAAGTTTCCTAATGCACATTTTCCTATGACAGATTATAAAACTAGATATCCTAAACAAAGCCTTATCACAGTCCTTTTAAGTATTGAGTAGAAAAATAACTCAGGGGAGTGATAGCTTCTTGGAGAAGTAACTTTGTTCTTAAGAGATTTCCCCATTCACTGGAGACTTCTTCCTTTTCTTTGCTCAGATCTTCGAGGTTCAATTTCTCTACAGGAAAAAAAGAAAGCCTTATAATCTTGAAAGACTTTTGCTATCTGTTTTTCCAAAGGGTGTGTCCCTTACAGAGAACATGGTCAGGAATTTATAGAGAGCATGAGAAAGGAACATTAGCTCCATAAACAAAACAACCTTTACTGTGGTTTGGGTTCTATTTTGTTTTTGGTGACTGAGAACTGTAACTGATATTATGGCCGTTTCCAAGTATGTCCTTAAGAACTTGCTTGCTGATTATCAAATTTCCTTTTCATTCATTAGTTATCTAGTATCAGAGTCCTTTTAAGTTTATTCCGAAAATTTCTATCTCTGCTTAGAATCTGAAAACACTGTGCTTAAAACTGGACATCTGGAGAACCACATTGAAATTTCATATTGTAACTTCAGCTTTTTATATACTAAGTTGTAGTTAGAATCATGCATATTGGGAAATAGTGAATTTCTCCTTGAGAAAACCCTGAGGAACTTCAATATTCTGTAATTTAACAAGTTTAGAAATGAGGAAGTAGAATAAGAGAATCATAAGCTGATAACAGTTCTCAAACTATAGCCTTTGGTAAGTTGCCATTTTGACACTTAGTCTGGATTTCATAATTATACTCAGCTTTAACCTTACTGGCTACCAGTCTTTCCAAATGCCAGCTGCCCTCAACCCAGTAATGATTCTCTGACCCTTTAGCTCTCACCTTACAAATCAACATCACAATATTGGCCACTACCATTCTTGCATGTCATGATGATGCATATATATTACCACAAACTACCCAGCCCACAAACATGTAATATTTCCACTTTGTTAGCTGACTTCACCTCTTTCCTTCTCCAGCCTGGGTATATCATTAGTGGTATTAAGGGAAAAGCATGCAAGTGGGGGGAATAGAAAGAGTCAATCCAACAGAGGTTTCAGGTCTGAGGGATTAGATCACAAGTAATTATTTCCCATTTTCATTCTGTGACATTTGGCAAAGTGTGGTGGAGTGAAGGCTGCTTGGGTCATAAAGGGGTACCTTCAGGGACCTGTACTATTCTGATGGTTGCGGTGTGAAGGATTGCAGGACAAGGTCAGAATTTTCTAAGAAGCTGTTTAAAATGCCACTTCCTTCCAGATACTTCCTTCTCGGATATTTCCTTTGGTGCTCGGTCTTGATATTGTCATTGCATCTGCTCCAGCCTTTGCCCTACATTGTGACCAGGAGTAACATACTAGGAAGGGGTAAAATGGAAAAAGACATAGAGACAGAGGCCACGAGTTTGTAGGAGAGTTGTAAAACACGGAAAATAAGATGGGCTATTATTAACAAGAAGGAGGATATGCCAGAGAGAATGAGTAGCAGGAAATAGAAACAGGAGGATAAGACACTGGACATAGACATAAGGGAAAATATAGTTAACAAAAATATGGTAGACTCCATGAAATTAAGTTGGAATAAATAAACAGTAGGGTAAGGATTTAGAGTTAAATTTAACGTGCTTTTGTTCACCCACAAATTGTTGTGCAAGTTTTTGCCCTTTTTTTTTTTTTTTGACAGGCAGAGTGGACAGTGAGAGAGAGAGACAGAGAGAAAGGTCTTCTTTTGCCGTTGGTTCACCCTCCAACGGCCACCGTGGCCGGCGCGCTGCAACCGGCGCACCGCGCTGATCCGATGGCAGGAGCCAGGTGCCTCTCCTGGTCTCCCATGGGGTGCAGGGCCCAAGGACTTGGGCCATCCTCCACTGCACTCCCTGGCCACAGCAGAGAGCTGGCCTGGAAGAGGGGCAACCGGGACAGAATCCGGCGCCCCGACCGGGACTAGAACCCGGTGTGCCAGTGCTGCAAGGCAGAGGATTAGCCTAGTGAGCCGCAGCGCTGGCCGAAGTTTTTGCTTTCTACTTACTGCGTATATGTGGACACTTAAGAAAGTTTGTGCGACCGGTGCCTGGGACAGAGCCCAACATGGCATCTGGGGCTTGAGATGGCACCTCAGATAAGGTGGCAGCATTTCACTGACATTCCTCCCTTTTGTTTTTTATAAAGTAAGTGTTGCATGGGATTACATTGGCCTCAAAAGCTCAGGAGGGGTGGAGGGACAATGATCTATTTTCTAGAGCTACTTCCTGCTGACATGGGATGATGAGTCACTCTTTGCTGGTGGCGCGACATCTCAAGTCGTGATCTCCTAGATGGGGAGCCAAGTATATCCCTGTAGTAGCATTTGATTGACCGCCTGGTTGGTAAAGGCTTTGGTTCGTTCCATTATCACCTCCTGTAAACACTTAAACAGACAAGGTAGTATAAAAGCCAGGGTGAGACTAGCAGCCAATGGTCCTAGGAGTGGCATTCACCAGTGGTGAGGAGGAGGAGAGGAGAGACTCTCTGTACCCTAGGGCAGAATGTTTAATAGATGTGGCAGTTTGTTGTAGCTTTCTAACAGTTTGCTGTCCCTGGCCTGATTAACATAATAACAGCATTGTTCTCCCAGAAAAACACAAGTTTCCCTTTTTTCAGCTTTTATAAGATCCAGAGTGGGTCTATTTTGTAACACTACATCTGACAGTGAGGTGATCTGATTTTGGAGGCCCCAAATAGTGTCTGCCAAAGTTTCAATGGACCTGGTGACCTCCTCTTGTACTTGTTGGAGTTGTTTTGGAACAAGTTAATAGCCATAGCATTGTGGCCTAGAGCAGTTTCTGAGACTAGCATTGTAGAGAGGGAAGCTGCAAAGCTGATTCTAACCAAAACTGGGGGAAAAAGATCGCTCGTCTCTTGTGGGTAGAGGGATTAGTCTGTAAAAGGAACTCTGAGTAGTCATATAATGTTAGATAGGGGAAAAGGATCACCAATGCATATGGGCATAGAACTGTTGATACAAGTGTGTAAGGTATAATTACAAAGAAGTGAATTTCGGCCGGCGCCGTGGCTCAATAGGCTAATCCTCCACCTTGCGGCGCCGGCACACCGGGTTCTAGTCCCGGTCGGGGCGCCGGATTCTGTCCCGGTTGCCCCTCTTCCAGGCCAGCTCTCTGCTATGGCCAGGGAGTGCAGTGGAGGATGGCCCAGGTGCTTGGGCCCTGCACCCCATGGGAGACCAGGAAAAGCACCTGGCTCCTGGCTCCTGCCAGGATCAGCGCGGTGCGCCGGCTGCAGCGGCGGCCATTGGAGGGTGAACCAACGGCAAAGGAAGACCTTTCTCTCTCTGTCTCTCTCTCTCACTGTCCACTCTGCCTGTCAAAAAAAAAAAAAAAAAAAAAAAACAAAGAAGTGAATTTCCAGGTGTGGTAGAGAGGGAGGCTGTGGAAGTGATAGTTACAATGATGACGCAGGGAATGTAATGTGGCAAAAGCCCCTTAGGTTGTTCTGTTCTGTTGGTAATCCAACATTTTGCATTTTGTCCTCCTTTCAAAGGATATTGGGAGGTTGTTTTGGTAGGGCCCTCATATGGAGCAGGGCCAATGGGATTATTTTAGTCCGGTTCAAGTAGAGCTCAAGGGAGAGCTTGGTCAGAGCAGTTTTTAGTATATGATTTGCCCTTTCTACTTTTCCTGAGTATTGGGGGTGGTAAAGGAAACAGAAATGCCAGGGGATGTTTAGTGCCTTGGTAAGTAGTTGAGTCACCTGGCATGTAAATTCAGGGCCATTGTCTGACTGGAGAGAGCTGGGGACCCCGAAGCAGGGAGTAATCTCTTGAAGTAGGATGTTGGAAACTGTTAGTGCCCATTTGTTAGTAGTTGGGAAGGCCTTGATCCACCCAGAGAAGGAATTTACCAGTACCAAGAGATATTGAAAGTGCCATACTCTAGGCATATGCATGAAGTCAATCTTCCAGTCAGAGGCTGGCTGGTATCCTCTGGCCTGATGGGAGGGGAAGGGCGGAAGATGAAGGTTAGAGTTAGGGTTTGTTTTTTGACATACAGAACAAGAAGGGTGAGTTTTTGAAGACATTTAGTATCTTCTTTTGAGAGAGGAAGGGATTGTTTAACAAACGATAATAAGAAATGGGATGAAAAAAATGGTAGAGATAGAATAAGATAGCCTGAGTGGAGGGCTGTTGAGGTAGTTGCTCTTGAGGGCAGTTTGTTAGTATAGCAGTTGGAGTGCAGGATGAGCTGGAAGAAAAGGAAGACAGTGTCATTTAACAGGCCACCTGGTCTGCTCTCTTATTACCAGCCAGGATGGCAGAGTTATCAGTCTGATGAGCATTACATTGGACTGATTTGTATTGGAAAATGGGCCACCTCTAGGAGGGGGTTATGAAAGTAGCATTGGAGATGGCTGTACCCTTAGTGGTAAGCAGGCCTCTTTCTTTCCAAATAGACAAGTGGGATATAAGGGCAGGGAAGGCATATTTTGAGTCAGTATAGACAGTGGGAGTTTATTTTTTGCCAGCATAAAGACATGGGTTAGAGTGTAGAGCTCAGCCTGTTAATTAGTAGTACTGAAAGGGAGCAGTCCTGCCTCAACTGTTTCAGTGGTCGATACCACAGCATATCTTGCCTGTCGCTCCCCCTCTTCGTGGAGGAACGACACAAGACCCTGCGCTGTTCTTTTGTCTGCTCGGCCCTCCCCCGGTTTGCTGCTGGTTCTTCCCGGGTTGGCTACCGTCCCTTCCACCTCCGTGGAAGGGCGGTTCCCCCTAGCCACTTTCCCCACTTCCGCGGGGGAGCGGCACACTGCCGGCCGGCTCTCTCGGGGGCTGCACAGGTGTTCCTTCAGATAGATGTTCCCCTTAGATGTTCCTGGTGCATGTTGTCTCTCTCCTCCTTTATAGTCCTCTTCCACCAATCCCAACTCTGCTACCCACACGCCGAGTACGCTGCTCTCCTCCAATCAGGAGCAGGTCCTACAGTTTATTGGTTGAACTGGAGGCAGCTGTGTAGAAGCTGTTTCTCCCTTCTCAGCGCCATATTGTGGGAGAGCAGATGCATAGAATAAGTCTTAATTCCAGTAACTTAGTCTAGCCCGAGTTGCTCCCCACACTTGCCCTTTTTATTCCCTCACGAAAGGTGGAGCTACCATCTGTGAACCAGACTAGAGTAGGATCAACAAGGTGACCCTCTTGGATGTTTGAAGAGTGAGGTAGTAAGTGTTCGATAGTCTCAATGCAGGAGTAAATAGGAGCTGCATGATCCGGAGATGGAGAGGTAGGGGGAAAGAGAGTAGCTAGGTTAAGGTGAGGACAAGGTTTCAACATGAGGGTAGGGTCCTTAATTAGCACCACCTGAAGGGCCAGAATGCGAGATGGTGGGAGAGACTGGAGGCCCTTGTAAGTTAAGAGTTCTGATAGATGGTGTGAGGAAAGAATGGTAAACGGTGAGCTGAAGGTGAGTTTTTTTTTTTTTACTTTTGTATGAGAACAACTGCTGAGGCTAGCGCCTGTAAACAAGGTGCCTTTAACCCTTGATTTTGATGTCTAATGTTTTTGAGAGATAGGCTACAGGAGCAAAAAAGGAACCAACTTGATGGCTGAGAACCCCCAAGGCCATTCCTTGGTTTTCAGTGACATAAATAAGGAAGGGCTGTGTGAGATCTGTAAGTGTAAGGCAGGGGCCTGTAAAATAGCCTGTCGTAATTTATGATATTGGGAGATGACTGGGGCTACGAGGTGCTCCTGGAGGGATCCCTTTGTGGCTTCATAGAGTGGTTTGGTTAGAAAGGAAAAGTCTGGAATCCGTGAACGTAGGAATCCTGCCACGCCTATAAAGGAAAGAATTTCTTCTTTGGTAGAAGGAGATGGGAGGTTAGCTATAGGGTGTTTTCTGTCTACAGTGATAGCCTTATGGATGAGAGTAAGATGTACCCCAAGATAGATTACTTCAGATAAGCAAAGCTGTGCATTGGTAAAGGATACCTGATAACCTTTGGCTTCTATGAAGTTGAAGAGAACTGTTGTTCGCTATCTATTTTTGAGGCACTTTAAAGGAGGAGGTTGTTGATATACTGGAGAAGAAAGAAGGGGGCTAGGTACAGGGTACTTAGATCATTGGCCAAGGCCTGACCAAACAGGGTGGGGCTATTCCGGAACCCCTGGAGGGGAGTACGGTCCAGGTTAATTGAGTGGAGACTTGGAGGTCATGATCAATCCAGGTGAAAGCAAATATGCCCTGAGAACTGGGATGTGGAGGAATGATAAAAAATGCATCCTTATATCCAGGACAGAGGAATGAGATATGACTGCTAGGATAGAGGAAAGGAGGGTGTATAGATTGGGGATCACCAGGTATATAGGTACTACCACTGAGTTAATAAGGCAGAGGTCTTGTATCAGATGGAAGGACCATTAGGCTTTTTAAACACCAATATTATAGGGGGAGCTAGTCTTGTGTAACAGGAGCTGGTGGAGGAGTTTAGAAATTATAGGTTTTAGACCTTGAAGGCTGGAAAGGGGTAGGGGGTATTGTGGCTGGGAAGGAAATATTGAGGGGTCTTGTAATTTTATCTGGATGGGAGTATGTTGGGTCGCTACCATAGCATGACTGGTGTCCCATACCCATGGGTTGACAGTAGATAGGGGCCCTGAGGTAGGCAGGGTGGCTGGGATGGGATTGTCTTGAGAGAGGAGTAGTAAAAAGGGAGGCGAAGGTAGACTGGAGGACAGGGCCAATATCTGGAGAGTGAAAACCACTTGAGCACCAAACTGATAGAGTATTTCTCTTGCTAACATGGGGGTAGGACATTGAGGTATAATGAGAAAAGAATGGGAGAAGGGTGCTGTATTAAATTATGCAGAGCAAGTTCAAGTTAGAAGTCTGTAAGGTTTTCCCTCCACCTTGGCTACGGAGGTTGAGGCAGCAGAGGTGGGCCTCCAATACTGGGTATTACAGAGACAAGTTTTAGAATGGAGATAGGAGAAAGCTTGAACATAGGCAGTTTAAAGATCCTGAATAATTTCAGGGTTAAATGTGCCGTTAAGCAGCCATTTGGATTGTTTTTCAATATTATACATGGGTCACACCTGGTTACAAAGAAATATGAAGCAACAGTGTTTGAGATCTGGAGCCAATCTGAGCAGAACAAAATTATTATTGAGAGGAGAATTGGATGGAACGCGGGATGAGGAAGCTCCCATAGCGACCCATGGAGTCGGACTGGCTGATATCAGGCATCCCCGAGATCATGGCTGTCCAACATGGAGAGTACAGGAGCAGAGAGTGGGGACATCACCTGTGCCCTGTGGAACTGGAGACGTACAGCCCGTGGAGACGTGTAAAGCCCATGGAGGCTGTGGTGCATGTACCAGGACTTTGAGACGAAGCAGAGTGGAACCACAGCCCAGGGTAGAGATCACAGTGGGAGGATTCCCCGTTCCCTGACTTCCCTCAGGATTTTGAATAGCCAGTGAGTAGATGGAAATCACAGAGCTTTCGGTGGCAAAGGAGGAGGCCCGGGGGTGACTTTTGTGGTTGGCGGGGATCCTGGAGCCCAAAGCAACTCAAATCCCCGAGGGGAGAACAAGATAGATGGGAGAGCCTGGGTCTAAGTCACGGCACCAATGAAAGGTCCCCACAAAACACACGAAACACTGAAATAAGGGAAAGGGTTTATTGATGGGAAAAACCTGACAGGCTAGAGGGAGAGAGTGAAAAGAGGGCCTGTGTGGCAAAGCAGTCCTTGTTATAACTTTGCAGGAATGAGGGAATGGGAACAGTGAATCCTGATTGAGTGGGGGTGGAGTTGCCACTTATGGTTGGGCCATTTGGTCACCTGACTCCTAGTAAGCCAAGCTGGGTCCTGGAGAGGCTGAACTTAGTGTACAAGGTGGCACCTGGGTCAGAGCCTAAGATGGTGTCCAGGGGTTGAGGTAGCACCTCAGATAAGAAAGCAGCATTTTACTGACAATCATCACCGTTATCATCAAAATATTTGAATGTCTACTGAGTACACTGAAAATTTTTATTGTTCCCAGTGAACTCCACAAAGTTCATGGAAAACTGGAATTAAAATATACATTTATTTTGATTTAAAAGATTCTGAAATTTATGCAAAGTTTTTTCTTAATATTCCATGAACTCTTGAATATTCCCTGTATTTGTCCTATATTGTGGAATCAGATGCCTGAAGAGGGGTAAGGATGAAGAGGACATCGTGCTTTCTGGGATTTGATCTACTTCCTGCTGCATCTTCATCTTGCGTTAGGTGCCTAAGAATGCTTGATGAAGGGATAGTGAATGGATGAGCATGGTAATCAACACTCTTGTGCTACCCCTGGAAGTCTGGTGTTGTTCTCTTTTGTGAGGAAAATATAGACATACATTCTTCCCCAACTTCAACTCAATTAAGGATGCTACCTAATTTTTTAAAATAAAGTAAATCCATCTTTTCCTCATTCTCATGCATATTATTGGTGCAATAATTATGGTAGTTTGAAGACACAGCCTAAACCAGTGTGTTCTGACTGCTGTGGTGAGTCACACGGGTCACACTCTAGTCTCTCAGGACAGAAAGTCCCCTAGCAGTTCTTAGATGAATCCTACCTCTCAGCCTTCAACGGAGAGACTGCCTTTTGCTGAAGTGAGCCATCTTGCCCTGGAGCATGCGCCTTTCCCATGTGTAGCCCTCATCTAATGACCAATGTTGGGGTGAGAAGCCCTGACATCCATTCTCCCACTTGGGACAGCTCTACCAGTCCATCTCAGCATCAGATATACCCATGGGCTATCTGAGCCTTTGTTGTGATTCCATTACAGCCCAACGTTTCCTTTGGCACAATCTTAGTTTCTTCATTTATCCACAGTTTCCAAGAGTACTCCACAGTAAACTTCAAAGAGAATTTAGTCTCATAGTCTACTTCCTGGGAAACATGACCTATAATACAACATGGATTGTTATTTTTAAAATTCTTATTTCACTACAGTTTGAATTATATAAAAAGTATTCTAGTTTTTCTTCCTTAGGCAAATACCATGCTACCAAATTAAGGCCAGTAGGCCCAAGAGAAATTCAATCCTGCAACTAAAAGTCAGTTCAGTCATTTAGACAATTAAGCATTGAAGTCTGGATTCTACACAACTTTTCATATCCTGTATAAGTATTTTAAGCCCCTAACCCATCTAACCCATTCTCTTCTACTCCTAACACAATAGCCATTTCACCGTCAATTCCACAAAATAATGACCGCTGATTCCAGAATGCAAAGAAAAGAGGGACCTATTCTTGAAATGGTTTGAAGGAGAGAAATTTGCTCTCAAATTTGTAGAGGCATGATTTTAGAATTCATTTATTCAATTTCTAGAGGACCTCTTCTCTAAAGGGTCAAAATTCAGTTGGTAGTTTGGTGTTTAACTTCTTCCTTTTTCTAGCCTCTCTGTCTCCTGTGTAAAGGTTGTACAATTAGCAAGCCACATCAGATCCATCCTACTTCCTGTTTTATTTTTCTATGCTTAGAAAACCATATATTTTTATAAATTTGAAATAAATAGAGCTGGTTCCAAATTCATTTGTGAAATCAAGTTTGTCTATAAGCTGCTATCCAGCTTTCTCTATTTTGCTGCTATCTGTCCATAGCCCAGAGCCAATTGGGTGGCTTCCATGTTGCTGTTGTCACTACAATTGAAATTTCTCTGTTCTATTGCTTATAACCCAAGACCAACTTTGCCCTGCTCTCTTAGAAGGTAATATTGCCTGATATATTCATAGATTGTTAATAAGTATTTAAAGGAATGAATGAGTATATGAATAAACAACTTTCTCACAAGTATATTGCTTGTCACCCATTCTACCCCCTGCTCACCAAAAGTATATGTTTTTTAAAAAACAGGAGCCAGATATGAAGACCTAACTGGATGGGTCAGGGGAGGAATACTGTGACAAGTATGTTAATAAGTTATGATATTAACAAAGTGTTCTTGAAGTTTTGACTCTGCCACCACCACCCACCAGCTGCAATCATTCCAGGCCCAGGTTCCGGGAAACCAAAGGAAAGTACCTATGGTGCAGAGCTTGGGGAAATTATTCATACCAGCTATTTCAATCTTCCTACCTTCCCATGAAAACTGCAATAAAGGCCCTTGGACACAATTTCCCCTTCATCCCTCTGCCTTCCAGCTGGTGCAGGTGGTTCCCTATGAGGCTTGCTTGGGCCAGCACACTTCCTCACTTTGGTAACTGTGAAGCAAAGACCAGCTTTTCAATGGCAATTGTTTCCTCATTATACCTGAATTATAATAAAACCTACATTTTAAAACAGTTATCTCAAATCCTTCTCCAGTCTCAATTGTAAGGCCTCTCTTATGAATTTACTCAAAAAAGACCCTGAAGGTTATCTCTCCTTTTCAAGATTTCTGATGGAGATGTGACTGTTAACTCAGGGAAGGCAATGCATTATTAATTGAAAAAACAAGTAATGACCACACTTTACTCAGTATGTATTATCATCCTGAAATCTCAAAAAACCCTATTGTGTTGTACTCATGAGCTGAAGTTCAAAGATAGAAAGTGATGTTCTCAAAGTCAGAGAGTCATATACACAGTAAAGGTGGGATTCAAACCCAAATTTCCCTGTCATTCCTTTGAGTTCTTCCTGTTTCTACCACTTAATTCTATCCTGAAAATGGTTGAGATTTGTCTAGATACTTTAACAATTATATAGCCTTATGGAAATGAATGTAGAATCTTAGAAAGATATTGCCTAGAGACTGAGAAAGATATAGAAATTACAGAAGTTGTTAATACCAGATCTGATCTTCAGTAAATGGATGAGAACCTTTGGAAATCTCTTCTTTCTCAAGAAAGAAGCTTTCCTGTTTGGTCATCAGTCTCCAGAGCTACAAAGAAGATTGACTGTGAAAAGCTAAAAAAGTTTCTGGTAGTTTCGGAGAGCTACAAGCTGAGAAAGAATAATTCAATTCAGTACCATAAACATGCAAATAAATATACAAATGAATCTATAGTAAAATTGCTATTGAATTTTATCAGGCAGCAAAAAAATCCCTGTAAATATGAAAATATCTTTGTTGTCAGTGTTGACTATAGTTACTGAGGAGGCACTTTAAGTAAAATGATTGAAAAACTAACCAAATATTGAATAAATATTACTCATGGGACTTTATCTTTTAGCATTTTCCAAATCTCTACAACAGTTTCAGCTACTAGTGTTATAAGGAAGAAGGGATGAATGTTGTAAAGAAGGAAAAGAGAAAATAATGAAGAAAAAAATGAAAGAGTTGGATAGTGAGCACGGTAAAGACTGGGTAAGAGGACTTAAAAGCAGTCCACCAGGAAGTGAGTGCATCACTTGGAGATGGGACTGGCAGGTATTCATAATTTCCATGGAGAGAAATGAAGAAGGAGGAACCTGCTTGGCCAGAGGGCCTCCGCTGGATATCAGGAAGAATTTCTTGACTGCAAATTTGAAGAGTTCTGGCTAAGAGGACCAAAGTGAACCTTCTGGGATGGACCTATACTAGGAATATTTTTCAACCTCGGGCAATTTTATGCAGCCTTGGGGTGGACTGGATGACCTCCTCAGAACCCCTGGGTCTCATATTGCTGTGCACTGCTGCTTTCACCTTATTCTTGCCAGCACCTGGCTGCCAGCCCAGGCCTGTGGAGTTTTCCCCATATTCAGGAACAACCAATCCTTTCACTCTGTGTTCTTCACTTGGACGAGTCCTAAGGTGCACATCTGTGGTTTTTCAGCTCTTCAGCACTTAGGTACTTTCCTCTGGGCCAAAGGCCTCCTGGGCACAATGTAGCATCTGTGTGTTGACAGTAAGAGACTGTGGGCTAGAGACACTCAGCCAGACTATCCCTTCACACCACATGAGCTGGTTATACACCTCACCTGCAATAATCCGCTGCTTTGTCTGCCCAAGCCTGCCCCAGCGCCAAGTGCTCCCCATCTCCTATTCATTCACCAGGCAGGCTTTTACCTGATTCAGCTCCTAGATCCTTTACCACATTTGGGCCCATTCTAATGCAGGATGGTCTTTACCTATCACCCATCCCACCCCCTGAGTAAACAATAACACATTAATGGCTTATGGACTGATACTAAACAGTGGGAACTGAAGGGTGAGGCATACACTGTTTAGTTGGACAGCTGGATATTTACAAAAGATTTGGCCTGAAAAATGACAGTCTTTTTCTATAACATAATTGCCTGATTTATTACATGGGTCATTGATTTACATGGGGAATTGGGAGTGCTAAATAAGCCTACAATTTTTCTGTGTTATATTCCTGCTGAGTTCAGAGACTTGGAGATATCATTCAATTTCTGACAAGAAGACAGTCTCAATGTGGTGTTTAAAACCATCTTTTTGTTTTTGGCCTTGAATCAGAGAGGGACATGTATCTATGAAGAAAGACAGGATTTCAACCCTTAGAGAACCCTAAAAGAGCAGAAACTGTGTCATGTAAATTATGTGTAGTATGTGTGCATGTGATGGGGATGGGGTTGGAAGGCCTAGGGATCCTGTTGTTTAGTAATATACAAACTCAATATTAATGACAGGTCAGAACAATCTCTAAGAATGCCTCTCCTTAATAAGATCTGCTAGTCTTTCTCCTGAAGCTTGCATCCATTATAGATGGGCCTATACAATATGAATGCATAATAGGAAATTGGGTGGGTAGTGAGAGAATACAGGAAATTTAGAAGGAAAGAGAATGGGAGTAAATGAGATTTCAAGGAACAGGGTGGAGCTTGATATGTGCATTGATGGGGGAGGGGTTGGAAGGCCTAGGGATCCTGTTTAGTGTCTCTGAGGTTTGAATTGTCCCTTTTTATTCAGCATAAAGTAGACACTTTGGCAGTATGCAGAAGTATCAGGGAGAAATCAGAGTTCCACCTTTGGAGTCTTTTCTTCTGATTCATGATTTTCTCTCTGAAAGACATCATAACACTGATATTGAGATTCAGAGTTTACTCTTGTTTACCAATTCTAAGCTTAACCAACAGAGTTCTTTAATTATTCCTGGAAGTCCTAAATCCACCTTCAATTGTTAATCTTATGAATGCTTTCATGTGGAATTAGGCTCTCCTCTTCCTCACCATGGAAACCTTAAACAAAAGGGCAGACTTCAAAATCCAGCTCCTTTGAATATGAAATATCTTTTCAATAATGTTTTTGTATAGCTTGGGTCCCACAACTTTAATCCTAATGAGAAACCTGCCTCTGACCACCATATCCTTATATGCTCTTGATAAAACACCCAAAGAATTTTTTTTTTTTTTTTTTTTTTTTTTTTTTTTTTTTTTTTTTTTTACAGGCAGAGTGGACAGTGAGAGAGAGAGACAGAGAGAAAGGTCTTCCTTTTGCTCTTGGTTCACCCTTCAATGGCCGCGGAGGTCGGCGGGCTGCACTGATCCGATGGCAGGAGCCAGGTACTTCTCCTGGTCTCCCATGGGGTGCAGGGCCCAAGTACTTGGGCCATCCTCCACTGCACTCCCTGGCCTCAGCAGAGAGCTGGCCTGGAAGAGGAGCAACCGGGACAGAATCCGGTGCCCCGACGGGGACTAGAACCCAGTGTGCCAGCGCCGCAAGGCAGAGGATTAGCCTAGTGAGCCGCGGCGGGGGCCAGAATTCTTATTGAACAGAAAGTAAAAGAGAGAGAAAGAAAACTCCATCTCTCTACCTGCAGTCTCACACTTACCAACAGTTTCCCTTCTAGGAATCCATCATAAAAGTTTTGCACATGCTCAATTGAAACTTCTGTAATGGGCAGTGCATCCCACTCATCATCTAGAGTTCGATAAATCGTCAAAGCTGGTAGCTGAGACTTCTTCAGTTTGAAATATGATATCACTCTCTCATTCTCCTTCTTCTCACTGTCCACCAGAATAAAGAGAACCTGTGGTTGGAGGAGTGTGGAAGAAAAAAAGATAGATCTGAGGCCCTAGGGATAAAGAGACACCTTGTAATCAGTATAGTTCATATGGATTAAGTTCACGGTCTATGCTATACCATTAAATCTTAATTGCATTAATATGAACTTCTTTTTTGTATCACTAGTATTTTTTATATTTGATCAGAATTATTTAAGAATATAGAATTGGAAGAATCTTCAGTGGTTATATAAGGAAGAAAGTATAACCTAATGGTTAAAAGCAAGGGAACAAGCTTTAAATTCTGCCTCTTTTATTTTCTAGCTGGATGACTTTGGGCACACTACAGGCTCTGTGACAAACTCAGTTTTCCCAACAAAATGAACTTTTTTGGAGGGCGAGATTGAGATGATGCATTTAATATTTTTAGTACAGTTTTGGGCATATAGTAAGGACTTGATGAGTGTTAACTACTTTAGTCTCCCCTTATCCATGGAAAAAACATTCCAAGCTCCCCAGTGAATACCTGACACCACAGATAGCACTGAAACCTACCTATATGTGAATACTAGAAAAAGTTCCTGAAGGGCAGGTATTTGGTCAAATGATTAAGATGCTCCTTAAGATGCCCATGTCTCACTCTGGAGTACTTGGGTTCAAGTTCTGGCTCCAGCTTCCTGCCAATGCACACCCTTGGAGTTAATGGTGCTGGATCAAGCAATTGGGCTTCTGCCACCCACATGGGACACAAGAATTGTGTTCCTGTCTCTAGGCTTTGGCTTGGCCCAACCCTGGATATTATGGGTATTTGGGTGATGACACAGAGGACTGAATATTTCTCAGTGTCTCTCAAATAATTAACTAAATAAAAAAAATGGAAAACTAAAAGATAAGTTTATTCTGGTGCAGGCATTTTTGAATTCCATGGAGTTTTTTCATAGTATGCATTGTCATGAACTATTTGAAGACACCTTGTAAATAGTACTTTTTCCAATACATACATATTTATGGTTCAAATAGCTGATAAAAAATAGAAAAGTCATTGTAATATGCTTAATAAAAGTTACTTAAAACTTATAAACTGTTTATTGAATTTTCTAATTAATGGTTTTAAACTATGATTGACCTTTAAATTATGGTTGTATAATTGAGGGACCCCTGAAAGTTATTGAGTCAAATCTTCTACCCAGAGTGGAAAAACCTTATTTATAATATTCTAATCAGAGGATTATTTGTATTCAATAAATCTGAATTCTTCAGTGTTAGGGAACCACCCATCAGAAAGACGGCTTGTTTTACCACCAGATAGTTCTTATGAATTGAAAGCTCTCTAGTTCAATGAAGCAACCTGAAAGTAGTTTGAATTTTACTATTTCAGTGACATAAAACAGAAATTAACAAAGGAAAGAAGAGGAGGAAATACATGTTCATTGGAATTCTAACAGGTATCAGGCTCTTGAGAAGTGTTCTATATGAAAAATAAATCCTGAATCCTAACACGCTAATTGATTTTAGCAAATATCTTCATGTCTCTATTTTCTCTCCACTTATCAATGCAGAAAACAAAGAGTTAACCACTATGGGAAGATATGATAGTATAGAGCTTTAATATTATAAACATACATTTTTAATTTCAAGTAACATGATTTATTATGTCCCAATTCTTACTTTATCTCCTACCCATACCTGTTTCCTTATTTATCTCTACTTCTTGGCCCCAAGTTTCTTTCCCTGGCATCTTGGTGGTATTCCAAGGGGCATATCCCATTACTGACTTACCTTGCCCTGGAAGAGCTTAGCTGCCTGCTGAAATCTGTGCACATTCTCTTCATACTCTGGGGAGGCCTTATTCATCAGCAGGAGAAGATGAATTTTAATATTGCTGCTAAACAGGCCAATTGCAGTCTGGCAAATGGAAATGTGTTATAGTAGAAAGGAAGTGGGAGAGAGGAAGAGAGAACATTAGTGACAACTCAATGAAGACATAGACTGAAATATAGTTGAGAGCTGTTCCCCAGTAGAATAAATGGGACTAGCTTCCATAAGGATTCTTAGTAAGTCTGATTTTATGATGTAGCTGTATAGCTTCCTTCCTTCTTACACTGAATAGGGCTGAACTGAGTAACCAGGAGGATATTGCAGAAATGACAGAGTGTGACCTCCAAGGCTAAGTCATAAAACACATTGTAACTTCTGTCTTGCTCTTTATATCTCTCATTCTGGGGAAAGCCAGATCTGTGTAGGGCCGTTAATAAACCATATTGGGGGGGGCAGCGCTATGGCATAGTAGGTAGAGCCTCCACCTGCAGTCCCGGCATCCCCTATGGGCGCCAGTTCAAGACCCAACTGCTCCACTTCCCAACTAGCTCTCTGCTATGGCCTGGGAAAGCAGTAGAAGATGGCCTAAGACCTTGGGATCCTAAACCCACCTGGGAGACCCGGAAGAAGCTCCTGGCTCCTGGCTTCAGATCGGCGCATCTCTGGCCATTGTGGCCAATTGGAGAGTGAACCAGCAGATGGAAGACCTCTCTCTTTCTCTCTCTCTCTGCCTGTCCTTCTCTCTCTGTGTAACTATGACTTTCAAGAAAATAAATAATCTTTAAAAAGAGGAAAAGAAACCATGAGTATATATAACTGTTATTTTGTATAAGACCATTGTTTCCAGTTATTTACATTACAGTAACTAATTTAAGTCTCAAGGTCCCCCCCCCCCCCTTTTTTTTTCTGGACAGACAGAGTTAGACAGTGAGAGAGAGACAGACAGACAGAGAGAAAGGTCTTCCTTCCATTGGTTCATTCCCCAAATCTTCCCAAATGGCCACTACAGACGGCACTGTGCCGATCTGAAGCCAGGATCCAGGTGCTTCCTCCTGGTCTCCCATTTGGGTGCAGGTGCCCAAGCACCTGGGCCATCCTCCACTGCCTTCCTGGGCCACAGCAGAGAGCTGGACTGGAAGAGGAGCAACCGGGACAGAATCCAGCACCCCAACTGGGACTAGAACCTGGAGTGCCGGCACCGCAGGTGGAGGATTAGCCAAGTGAGCCATAGCGCTGGCCATATATACATATACATATATATATATATATATTAATGAGGAGACTGAAGCACAGATAGGTTAATTCCCGCAAAGCTACAGAAATGGTGTATTGGGCTTCACACTGGGGTACTGGTCCATGAGTCTGACCATCAGATGGACTGTCCCATAAATACCTGATGGCAAAACCTCATGTACACAAATCCAACCCTGATTGTGACTTAATCAGTCTGCCTGCAAGATGTTGAGCTCTAGAAGATCAGAAGTATTGGCCTTTACTTGCCAGTCAGAAATGTTTGTTCCCATGAAGCTGCCAATTATTTAGAAGAGGACTGCTACAGGTGATGCAGAAAGTATTGCTATAGAACTAGTAAGGACATAGGAAGGGAGAGTGTGGTGGTTGATGAGTCACTGGGCAGAGTCCCAGGATAATGGGGATGCAGAAAGCTAGGAAGTCCTCTTCCTAAAGCCATAAACTGTTCCGTAGATTCTTCAGCTTAATTGGCTACAGGGGGCCAACATGTGGGCAAGGATAGCCCACTGGGATCGTTCCTAAATCATTGTCCTTGAAATTTTTTTTTGGACAGGCAGAGTTAGACAGTGAGAGAGAGAGACAGAGAGAGAGGTCTTCCTTCCATTGGTTCACTCCCAAAATGGCCACTACAGCCAGCGCTGTGCCGATCTGAAGCCAGGAGCCAGGTGCTTCCTCCTGGTCTCCCATTTGGGTGCAGGTGCCCAAGCACCTGGGCCATCCTCCACTGCCTTCCCGGGCCACAACAGAAAGCTGGACTGGAAAAGGAGCAACTGGCACAGAATCCAGCGCCCCAACCGGGACTAGAACCTGGGGTGCTGCCGCAGGTGGAGGATTAGCCAAGTGAGCCACAGTGCCGGCCATCCTTGAAATGTAAAACTAGGTCTTAGATATTACATTTGGTAGGCAGGATGGCAAATAATTCAACTCCTGTTGTACTAGATTTTGCTACTTAAATTGAAGGCATGCACTACCTCTGCTGAAGCAGAGATGGAGGATAACTCTTGGGAATAGGCAAATAATAAAGCTAAGGAGCCAACAGGTAGAGTTGTCTCAGTAGAGGGATCAGTTTAGCCCTAGAAGATACAGCCTAACTTTACACCTGAAGCCATGTATAGAGTGTGTGCATTTGGTAGGCTCAGTACATGATTATGATTCTCTACCCAGGTGCTGCTGATGCAAACCTCTGCACCAGCAACAGAGAGAAATAGCTAGTGATGAATTAGGAAATAGCCCTACAAATGAGGAAAGTGTTACTGATGGGAAATTTTTAAAGAAATAATAAAAATTGAACTTGCTTCTCTAAAAAAACTTAACCTAATTTCTTCTTGATGTGATTTGCATCCATTAATAACACAAAAATTAAAATAGGTCATTGTTCTGTAAAATGAGCAATGGACAAGACCTAAGAACTTGTGTGGGCTGTTCTTTGCTCCTGCCCTCACTAGCCCGCAGAATTCTGGGACACTGAACTCATCATCTCAGGGATGATGAGATCTTTTTTTCTGGTCCCATGTGCACTTCTGGCAGCTCCATACACACAATGACCAGAATGACAATGGTCTACAACAATGCCTTCTGTGTCACTGTTGCCAACACCCCAGGAGTGTGTTTGAAATCCTGGCAGAAGTGGAAATAGAGTGAATACTACGTATTGATAAATGTGGTGTAAGAGATGGACAAGAATTTAGTCAACAGGAAAAGGGATGTTTTTATTGAAGGCGGCGTGGAGCAATAGAATAACCACAGGATTCAGTCATACAGACCCATCAAGAAAACAGCAAGGGCAAGTGCTTCATTCTCTCTGAAACTCAAATTTCCAGCCATATGGCCTTGAGGAAGTTACCTAACTTTTCTGAACTCTCATTTCCTTTACAGTAAAATAAAGCTAGGCCATACAAGCTAGTGCATTATCAGTTAAATTTTCTGCCTTGAATTATGCCTTTTCTATTGTCTCACTATGTGACCTTGAATAATGTCACCCAGATCTTCAATGTTCTCTGTAAAATGAGCATCATAATTTCCTCTCTCCTACTTAAAAAAAAATCAGTGTGAGGATTAAATGTGAAAATGAGTGTGAAAGAGCTTTGTAAATTGTAAAAATCTTAACATGTATGTAAAGTATTGTTTTTAGAGAATGTGAAGCAATTCTGAGCTGATGTAGATCATTAGAAATTAATACTCCATCACTCCATCATCTATGTCAGGAAAAATGAAAGGCAATACATGTAACATAATTCTATAGTCCATAGAGGAGATTACAAGCCAGAAGATGATCAGGGCAGGTGCATCAACATCTTTACCCTGATGGCATGCAAAATACAACAGCAGAGGAAGAAAAATGTAGAGGTAAGGTGGAGACATCCTGAGAGTCTAGTGAAAGTGAGGTTTGTAGGTAGTACCAGACCAGGAACTGTTACTGGTCAGCAAGGAAGTATATACAGAAAAGAGGAATACATGTTTAGAAACTTTTATAAGAAGTTTGCATTGCTCTGCCATATATATAACTGATGTATGTGATCAATTGGCTTTATTTTTTAAAATTTCATTTGTCATTTACTTTGATTGTATTTGATAAATGTGTTGATCACAGTGCTTTAGGGGAAAAATGTATCTTCAGTACTGACCTCAGTGTAGTTAGAGAAGTGTGGTCTACAGAGGTGCCAGCTGAGAGTTGCCTTCAGTGGACACACTCACACAGTTTTGAATCTGTTTCTTTAACTTTGCATTCTTGTTCTCTTTTCTTACTGGTGATGCAATATAGTGCTTAAGTTTTCTGATTTTATGTCTGCTTTTGTTAATAGGGACAGGTAAATCATTCTTAAAGAGTTGTAGAAAGAATGGTAACATAAACAACATACTAAGTATTTAATTATTGACCGACCCTAGTCAAAGATCAGAACCCCAGGAGGAAAGAAGCTCTTTATTAAGACGCATTCCCTCGCTGGCATGGGGATTTATGGGGCTGAGAGCAAGGGGGATTGTTTACCGCAGGGCCGTACTCTGTCACCATGTGGAGGCTGTTGACCTCAATGAAACGGCTTAATTTGCTGGCATCAATGTTTTCAAAGTCTTCGCCCTCTAAATTCAGTTGTTCATTATCCACCTAGGTAATACAAGAAAGGATAAAATTGTCACTGTTCTTTTTTTATTCATTGATAAATGTTGCTTGACTACCACATGGTAACATGCTAAATACAGAAAGGAAAATAAAAGTTCCTTGCCCTTGAGAAACATAATCGGATAAGATATGGAGAAGTGAAGAGAAGCATTCAATACAAAATGGCAGGTGACATGGGGAAGGGGAATCACAGGACCACGTTGTTGGGGAACTGGCTCAGTTTTATCTATGGTGCGATCTATACCCTGATTTACAACCTATGCCCCGCTTCCCGCCGCCATTGCTGAAAGCCAGATGGCCACATGGCCCAACCACCAGTGTTAAGCTCCACCCCCATTCTAATGGGATTCGCTATTCCTACTTCCCTGCCCTCCCCCTGGCAAAGCTTTAAAAGGACCTGTTCCTGAACACGTGTCTCCTCCTCTCGCTTCTCTCTGCTCGCTCTCTTCTCTCCTCACTAGCTCCTCTCCTCTCTGTCTCTCTTATACTCTCCTTCTCTCCCTTTTTCCCTCTTCACCACTTCCCTCCAGTCTGCTGGGTTTTCCCCCAGTAAACCCTTTCCCTTACTCCAGTGTTTGGTGTGTTTTGTGACGGCCTAACAGAAATACATAGCACACGTCACTCAAGGAGGAGCACTACACGGCTTCCAGGTAGAAGGGACTCCTAACAGTGGCTAAGACTTCATCAGATAAATGTGATGGGGAGGGGGCTTTAAATAAGAATAGTTGGTTCACCCTCCAATGGCCGCCACAGCTGGTGTGCTGCAGCTGGCGCACTGCGCTGATCCAAAGGCAGGAGCCAGGTGCTTCTCCTGGTCTCCCATGGGGTGCAGGGCCCTAGCACTTGGGCCATCCTCCACTGCACTCCCTGGCCACAGCAGAGAGCTGGCCTGGAAGAGGGGCAAGCGGGACAGAATCTGGCGCCCCGACCGGGACCAGAACCCAGTGTGCCAGCGCCGCTAGGTGGAGGATTAGCCTATTGAGCCACAGCGCCGGCCATATAGCTTTATCATTTAAAAAGGGACATACTAATGTTATAGTTTTACCTTGCTTTTTAAAATATTACATAAATGTGAACAAACTATATTTTTGTCTGTATATCTCATTTCATTTATTTAAGATTTTGCTATGAGTCCCTTATATTATTCATGTACCTGTAATTTGATCATTTTCCTTGCTGTAGAGTATACCATTATCTTATTAAACATTATTTATTCATTTTACTGTTGATGTACACTTAAGTTGTTCCTTGTTATTACATCAAGACTGCAATGAACACTCTTATTTATGTCTCTTATTTATGTCTCTTTTTTTTTTTAAATGAGTAATACTTTATTTATTTATTTATTTTTTGGACAGGCAGAGTGGACAGTGAGAGAGAGAGACAGAGAGAAAGGTCTTCCTTTGCCGTTGGTTCACCCTCCAATGGCCGCCACGGCCGGCGTGCTGCTGCGACTGGCGCACCGCGCTGATCCGATGGCAGGAGCCAGGTACTTATCCTGGTCTCCCATGGGGTGCAGGGCCCAGGGACTTGGGCCACCCTCTACTGCACTCCCTGGCCACAGCAGAGAGCTGGCCTGGAAAAGGGGCAACCGGGACAGAATCCGGCGCCCCGACCGGGACTAGAACCCGGTGTGCCGGCGCCGCTAGGTGGAGGATTAGCCTAGTGAGCCGCGGCGCCAGCCTATTTATGTCTCTTAGTACACATATCTGTGTATCTTTTGAGTATATACCTCAGATTGAAACTTTTGATTATAGGATATGCATCTATTCCACAAGTAGAAAATCCAAAGCTATTTTTCAAAGTGTATAATAATTTACACTTGTACCAATACTATTTGAAGTTTCCCCTCAGGTCATATCCTTACCAACACTTGATATTGTAGTTTTTCTTATTTTACTCATTTTGGTGGGTAAATGGTAATATTTCATTGTGGTTTTAAATGCATTTCTCTTATTAACCACTTATATATTCTATTCATGAAGTGTCTATTCAAGTCACTTACCTATTTTTTGTTGTTGTTGAATTGTCCCTTTCTTTCTGATTTCAAAAGTTTTTTTTTTTTTTTTTTTTTTTTTTTTAGTATATTCTGGATATGAGCCCTTTGTTGGTTTTGCATTATATCTTTCTCTTATTGAGCACCTCCCTTCTAATTGTGACTGCTTAGGAACAGAAGGTAATTTCAATGTACTCAAGGGCATATTCTTCCTTTATAGCCAGTCTGTACTTTTGTTCTTATTTTGTTTAAAACGTTTAGACTATACAGAGGTCAAGAAGATATTCTACTTTGTCCTCTGGAAATATTACTTTGTCTTTCACAATAGACCTAAAACCTACCTGGAATTCACTTTCTTACTTCTTCAAATGGATTTTTAGACCCCTGCTTTTAGGGTTACTTTTCTCTGAAATATGTGTTAGAGGCTCCATCTGCCCAATTGTCTGAGCTGGACATGGATCTTTTCCTGCCCTCAGTTCTCTTGAGCCTCAGGCCTTCAGACTTGGAGTGAATCTATACCATTTGGCTCTTTGGCTCTTGGGCCTTCAAACTATACTGCCGGCCTTCCTGAATCTCCAGCAGGCTAATGGCACAGGACTTCACAGCTTCCAAAAGTCACATGAGTCAATACTTCAGAATATATTTCTTTACATGTGCATATATAACCTGTATAATATATAATCTTTATTAGAGCAAATATTGTATCTAATATAGTCCATCTTCTATCTGTTTATCTTCTCTGTATCATCCATGTATCTCTCCATCATTTTTGCATCTATCATCTCTAATTTCTGTGGTTCGTTTCTCTGTACTAATATGTTCTACATTGTGATTATTGCAAATCATGCTGCTATGCTATGATGTGTACTTCTATTAATGTTATTGACAAATTGGTAAGTCAAAATCTTTCTTAGTTCTGTTTTTTTCCTGTTTTATTTCACTTTTAAGCTACTGTTTGGATTTTTCAAACTTGTGAATTCCCTTTGTATATTTCATTGTTTTGAAAACTCACAAAGTTCTGAGTAGAAAGATTGGAAAGAAATAGGAAAAGAGAAAAATTGTTGGAAGGAGTTGTTGCCCACCTTTTACTGCTCCCCTCATTCCTACCCTGTTCACATCAGTGAAAAGGGCTAAATAAAATGAGCACACACAAAAGTGGGCGTTTGCTGTAAAGATGTGGTTTACCAGTTGGCCTGCCTCCTTCATTCTTAAGGCTTTGCTATTGCACCACCAAGATCATCATTATTGTAACAACAATCTGAGCCCTTCTAATGTTTAATACGTCTAAATGTTTCCTGATTATTTTTCTAGGAAGTCTCGGGCGTGGAGCCTGTGTGCCGCAGCTGACAAGGCTGTGCTGTGAGCCAGGAGGCCCCTCCTTCCCTGCCTGCTTTTCCAGGCAGTGCTTACATTTCCCAGAACTGGGAGAACAGGAAACACCACTTAGTCCAGGTGTTTCTGGACTTAAGGAATGTGGTACATTGCAGGCAGACTTTTGGGCAATGATAGCATTCTCTAAGCAGCAACAGGGCTTTAATGGAAACCGCCCTCCTGCAGGCTCTCCAGTGTGCTTCAGTCAAGAAAACATGCTCAATTATTTCATTATTTCTTAAACTAATAAACTCTGGAACATCATGCATAGGGTTTCTGGAAGCAACATTTGAACAGGAAATCTCCCTTCTGCAATGGAAATTATTTGCATAATGCAGTGGAAAGAGAATTCAGCCCTGAAGCAATAATTGGTAATATTTGTTTTTATTCTTCAGTGCTATATAAATTCATTTTAAAATTTTTATTTATTGAAATACAAAGAGAGAGAGAGAGAGATTTTCCATTTGTTGGTTCACTCCTCAAATGTCCACAACAGCTAAGGCTGGGCCAGGCCAAAGCCAGAAGCCCGGAACCTTGTCTGGGTCTCCATGTACTTGACCTGTCTCCACTGCTTCCTAGAGTGCTTCTTAGCAGGAAGCAGGGTCAGAAGTGAAGGCACTTTGAAATGGGATGTGGATGTCCAGGCAACTGCTGAACCACTATACACAACGTCTACTTAAGGAACACGTTTTTAAAAAAATGTATTTTCTAGTTTTTGGAATGAACTTAGTTGAGCTGTTATATTGTTTTTCTCCATAGAGAAGAGGCACCAGAAGAAAAACAGAAACAATAAACTAGGAGTATTACCATTTTACAATATGATTTTCAGTTCCCCCAAGAGCATCAGAAGTACATTATTGTGTTTAGATACATCTATTATGCAATAAGATTTAATCACACCTTTCCTATTCACTACCATTTCAGCAATATTACTATGAGTTCCTTTGTTGTTTTTTTTTAACAACCAAGCTTTTCATAAAATATATTAAAATCATTTTAGTTTATACCACAGTTATAGTATTAAATATCTTTTGTGATACAAATGTCTTCACATCCCTGAGCTGGTTTATGTAAGATGCTCAGCTTACTATCATTTGGTAAATACGTACTTGAAAAAAGAATGCTTAATAATTTCACAAGTAGTGCTGCTTATGTTTCTTTATCAGTTTATTCTTAACATGCTAGTGCATTCTGATTCTCTTTGTCTTATAAGGTGCATTTCTTGTAATAGGCACCCAATAAATAACTGTACAAGGAATAAAGAGAGACATACTGTGTTTCTATTACTATTCCATTGGGTCAAATTTAGGCTAATTATGCTACTTAAAATAGAAGTGACCAAGAAAACCCGAAGCAAGGTAAATATTCAAATAATACTTGGAATTCTATTTTAGGACAGGCTCATCGTTTATTCAGGCCAGGGATTACATCTCTCTTAGGGCAACACTAAGAGTCCTGCTGGAGAATGTGGAGAGACTCGTGGCTGTCACACTCACAAAAGACAGGCTGTGTTGTCAAACAGCTGGGTTGTCATGTGCAACTTTTTATTGTGTATGACTTTTACCTAAACTCCTTCTGATCCAGTTTATATAGTTGCACTATTTTTGGAGAATAATATGTTCCAGAAATATAGCATTTTCTAGCCTTTCATTTATCTCACATTTCAAGCATGCAATAACACCAATTCCTTTTTATTTTCCTTTGCATCATGGTTTCAGCTTATCTTTAAATCTATTTATTTATTTATTTTTGAAAGACAGAGTTAGACAGTGAGTGAGAGAGAGAGAGAGAGAGAGAGGTCTTCCTTTTTCCGTTGGTTCACCCCCCAAGTGGCCGTTACGGCTGGCGCATTGCAGCCGGCGCACCGCGCTGATCCGAAAGCAGGAGCCAGGTGCTTCTCCTGGTCTCCCATGGGGTGCAGGGCCCAAGCACTTGGGCCATCCTCCACTGCACTCCCTGGCCACAGCAGAGAGCTGGCCTGGAAGAGGGGCAACCAAGACAGAATCCGGCACCCCGACCGGGACTAGAACCCTGTGTGCCGGCGCTGCAGGCGGAGGATTAGCCTAGTGAGCTGCGGCCCTAGCCTAAATCTATTTTTTTTTCTAAATCTATTCTTACAATTGAAGATTTGTGAGTCTAAGTTCTGAATTTTCTTTATGAAAATATACAATGTCTAGATTAAATCTGGAAAAAATGATCCTGGGGATTGATTAAATTATGTCAGGGGACTAGAAGAACAGTTTAGGAGAAAGTAGTTTTAAAAGGGATACATTTGAAGAGGGACATTAGAGTAGATAGACTCTAATGGAGAAACAGAGGTTTCCTTCCAGGTTAAGTGCTTTATAGAAAGCCAATACAAGGGTACTTGAAAAAGCATGTGGAAAATGGAATTAAACTAAAATTTTGGAATTCATGTGAAGATGTTTTTTCATAATAACTTTTCATAAAAAGTTCTTTGAACTTTTTCAACACCTCTCCCTCATATGCATAGATTTCAAGATTCTTTTGTGTCAGAATAAGTTTACCTTTTAATTCCATTTTCCATGAACTTTTTGAAGTACCGCCATTTTAGTAGAAAGGTTATGATCTGGGGTTAGCAATGCTGAACATGAATCAGATATCTATTACTTTACCATTGTGAGACTTTGGGCAACTGGATCAATCTTGTGAAACTTTAATTTCTTTATTGAAAATAATTATTCCATTGGATTCTTGTGAGAATTAAATGGTAGGACATTGTAATAATGTCTATCATTAATTAGACATTAATTAGAAGAAGGTACGAGAAATTTTGCAATAGGGTCACATTATTCAAGAATAGTCTTGGGGCCGGCACCGTGGCACGCTATGTCAATCCTCCGCCTGCTGCGCTGGCATCCCATATGGGCGCTGGTTCTAGTCCTGGTTGCTCCTCTTCCAGTCCAGCTCTCTGCAGTGGAGGATGACCCAAGTCCTTGGGTCCCTGCACCTGCATGGGGGACGGGGAGGAAGCTCCTGGCTCCTGGCTTCGGATCAGTGCAGCTCCGGCCATTGCAGCCATTTGAGGGAGTGAATCAATGGATGGAAAACCTTTCTCTCTGTTTCTCTATCTCACTGTCTGTAACTCTACCTGTCAAATAAATAAATACAAATCTTAAAAAAAATAGTCTAGGTTGATATTCCCTTTAAAAAAAATACTTCAAACTCCTGACATGGGTGTCTTAACTACAGTATCTTAACCAATAGGCAAAATTCACACCCCTCAAGAGTGATTATTAAAGACAACATCAATGAATAATGTTGAATGTGGCATAACTGCTAAGTAAAATAAGACCTAAAAGGTATTCTTTGAGTTTGGCAATATAGAAGCTGTGCTGGCTGGATGGAAATAGTTTTAGTGGAGGAATAGGGCATAAATTAGATAGTAGTGTTCAGCTTAAAGAAAGTTGAGACACTAAATATAAATTCAACATAAAAAAAGCTTGGATAAGAAGTGACAGAGATAGAGAGGACAGAAGCTGGAAAGGGGAAGATAGAAATATTGCAACTTTATCTTTTGCCCAATTTTCTCATCCTTACATTGACATTCCTTAAGCAATTAAAACTCAGCAACCAGCTAAAGCATCAGAAGTCCCTATTTTTGTACATGATTCCACTGTGCCTAGATATCCTGATCCTTCTCTTGATTCTCACGTCTCCTCGTATCAGCATCTGTCTTCTCTTTGGTTTCTGTTGCTACCTCTCTTACTATGGATCCTTAACGCATCTCACATGGTCTCTTTTATCAAACAAAAGCTGTCACTTATGTTGTCTTGTCATCTCAGAATCCATCCTACTCATGGTTGCCAAAATGTTCTTGATAAATACATTTCTGTCATGTTACTCCCCTGATCTAAGGATTAGGGGTGTTCCAATGCCAATGAAACTAAGTATAAACAATTAAATATTCCAATTTCTCCACAAGAGGTTTCTAGTCAAGCTGCTGCCTCCTTTATAATGTCCAATTTTATCTGTCCTTTAAGTCTTAGGTCAGTTGTTGTCTGTATAGATATATTTTTTGTTCATACTTCCCATGCAATTCGTATCCTTTGAACCTTCAAGCATTTCCTCTGTAGTGATGCTGTTTGTATTATAGACATTTGAATATTCTATTTATAATCATTACTACAAGAGTACTTTATAAAAATTCTTGAAAAGAGGTCGATGTTGAGGTGTAGTAGTTTAAGCCGCCGCATGCAATGCTGATGTGCCATATCGGAGCACCGGTTTGAGTCCCAGATGCTCTGTTTCCTATCCAGCTACTTGCTAATGCACCTGAGAAAGCAGTGGAAGATGGTCCAACTACCTGGGTCCCTACCACCTACAAGGTAAACCCAGATGGAGTTCCAGGCTCCTGGCTTTGGTCCGGCCTAGGCCTGCTGTTGCAGCCATTTGGGTCATGAACCAGCAGGTGGAATATCTCTTTTTCTCTCTGTTTCTTTCCTTCTTTTCCTTTTTTTCCTTTTAAAGATTTATTCATTTATTTGAAGGGCAGAGTTGCAGAGAGGGAGAGGGAGAGGCAGAGAGAGAGAGAGAGAGGTCTTTCATCCACTGGTTCACTCCCCAAATAGCTGCATTGGCTGGAGCTGGGCTGATCCGAAGTGAGGAGCCAGGAGCTTCCCTGGCAGGTGCAGGGGCCCAAGGACTTGGGCCATATTCTGCTGTTTTCCCAGGCCATAGCAGAGAGCTAGATTGGAAGTGAGCAGCTGGGACTTGAATCAACGCCTATATGGGATGCCAGCACTGCAGGCAGCAGCTTTACCTGCTATGCCACTGTGTCGGCCCCTTTCCCTCTCTTTCTGTCACTCTGGTTTTCGATAAATAGAATAAATCTTTAAAAATTTCTTGGAAAAGTCTTGTGAAAAGCTAAGTCTATTTTGATGTAAAAAAGTTGAAACCCATGCTTATAAGGAGTCTTCAAAAAGTATGTGGAAATGTATATCATAGAAAAATTGAGCAGGGGCTTTAGAAATGTTTGGTACAACAATAGGTTTATCTTTTAATTCCATTTTACATAAATTTCTTGAAGTATCCACATATACTCTTAAGAACTATGAGAGTGGAGAATATTTTTAACATGTCTATAATATCAGTATCTTGTATAGTTTTTTAACATTTATTTATTTATTTGAAAGGCAGAGTAACAGAGAGAGAGTGGGAGGGAGAGAGTGATCCACCCACTGGTTTGTGCCCCAGATGGCTGCAATGGCTGGAGCCAGGCCAGTCTGAAGCCAGAAACCAGGAGCTTCTCCCTGGTCTCCCTTGTGGGTGCAGGGACCCATGCACTTGGGCCATCCTCCTCTGCTTTCTCAAATGCATTATTAGGGAGCTGGATCAGAAGTGGTGCAACTGGGACTCAAACCAGTGCCCATATGGGATGCTCTGCAGCTTTACCCGCTACATCACAGCACAGGCCCCTACTATCAGTATCTTGGACAGGGCACACAGTAGTTCTCTAAAAAATGTTTGACACACATAAATCAACTCCTGGGGCAAGCATTTGGTGCAGCAGTTAAGATACTGTTGTGATACCAGCATCCAATATTGGCATGCTTGGTTTTGAGTCCTGGCCCCTCTTCTGATCTCTTCCTAATAATATCAGTCCTGGAAATCAACAGGTGATGGCTCAAGTACTTGAGTCCTTTCTACCCATATGGAAGACTCAGATTAATATCCAGGCTCCTGGCTTCAGCCTGAGCCATTCTTGGCTGGTGCAGGCATTTTGGGAGTTAACCAGTGGATTCTCTCTCTCTTTCTCTCTCTCTCTCTCTCCTTACAAATAAACAACAACAAAACCCACAGAAATCAACTTCTGACGATACAAAAATATAAAATTCTAGAACTCAAAATTAACTTAGAGAGATGATAGATGAAAGAATTGAAGCTAAAAAATGTTAAGTGACTTGCTCAAAGTCATGTGACTGGCCAACAACAAAACAGTACTATAAACCCCATTTCCTGCCTCCTGGTTGAGCCTTCCTTTCATTTCATTACAGCACCTGTTTGGGAAATTTGCATTGAGTCATCGTCCTTGTCAACAATGTCTCTGAAGTTGGCATTCTGTTATTAAGGTCAAAGACACAGAGTTCTTTCCAGTCTCACAAGTTTGTGAGTCTACTGCCTAAGGATAAACTGGGAGAAGCCTCGAGCTGCCCACCCAACTTACCAGCCGGAAGAGGGAAATGGTATTCCCAGTAATGTTGTAGTGGGCCAGAACCTCGGAGTTATTGCTGATTCCAAATGACACGTCTTGGAAGTTGTGTACCATATCATGGAATATGGGCACTGCTGGTATTTCTAAATCCTAAAATGAGAATAAAATCCTGAGAAGTTATTTTGGAGGAATGAAACACACATATGGAAGAGAAAAATGTTCACTAATCTTAGAAATAATAAACTGCATTTGGTTTCCGGTGAAATATTTACCTCTAAGAATAAAAGCTAAATTTGCAGTGGCATTATTGAGTTTTTCATGCTATGTGAGTTAACATTTAACTACCAAAACTATGGCTAAGCTTGGGACCCTGTCTGGTCCTATCATAGAGCTTAAAATTTTCTTTTTTTTAATTTATTTTATTTATTTTTTATTTTTTACAGGCAGAGTGGATAGTGAGAGAGAGAGAGAGAGACAGAGAAAGGTCTTCCTTTTGCCGTTGGTTCACCCTCCAATGGCCGCCGCGGCCGGCGCACCACGCTGATCCGAAGGCAGGAGCCAGGTACTTATCCTGGTCTCCCATGGGGTGCAGGGCCCAAGCACTTGGGCCATCCTCCACTGCCTTCCCGGGCCACAGCAGAGAGCTGGCCTGGAAGAGGGGCAACCAGGAAAGAATCCGGCGCCCCGACCGGGACTAGAACCCGGTATGCCAGCGCCGCAAGGTGGAGGATTAGCCTATTGAGCCGCGGCGCCGGCCAGAGCTTAAAATTTTCTAATGGCTTAGAGAAGCCTCAAAATCATAGAGACCTACAGAATTAGCTGCACTATTATTAATATTGCTACAGGGACAAATGCTGTGGAACGATTTGTAGAGACAAGAAGAAATCTAGAACTAAGAAATAGATGCTGTCAAAAAGGGCCAACAAAAAAAAGCAATTAAAATTCAGGTTAGAAGATTCTTTTTAAAAACCTTGTGCAAATGGCAAGCATTTGGCTTAGCAGCTAAGATGCTGGTTATGACGCTTGCATCCTATACTAGAATGTCTGAGTTTGATGCCTGGCTGTGTCTCACTCTCTTTGTTAATGCTGACCTCGGGAGGCAGCAGGTGATGGCTCAACTTACTGGGTCTCTGACACCCAGTGAGAGTCTGGATTAAATTCCCTGATCTTAGTTTTGTCTGTGGCCCATTTCTGGCCTCTGTGGGCATTTGAGAGTGAACCAACAAATCGAGAGCTCTGTGTATCTGTTTGACTGTCTTTATGTCTCTGTGTCTACCTGTGTCTCTGCTTCTCAAGTTTAAAGTTAAGAGTTTGTGCTGGATGTGGAAGAGTAATCCCCCTCCTTCCTCTCTAGATAAGCCTGTGCTTTGCACTTGAAAATACTGTTCATGTATCGAACTCTGCAACCCAGGCCTGCAGGAGGGACCAGGAAAGCCACTTCTAGATGATGATTCTAGTCTTTCCATGAATCCTGGCACCTTTTTCCTGCTGTCATGGGACCTTTGTCTATAACAACTCTGGGAAATAAACAGGGCTGAATATAGTTTCCCCTGCATCCTGTTGGACTAAAGAAGAGGATGTGCAAAGAGAGAAGAAGATGGCCCTGAGGGTCAGGCAAAGGGACTTAGTACCCTGCTGTCCAGAAAGGATGGATGGAGTTCACTAGGAGCTTCAAGAACTGAGGCTTGCTCTTTTTCATTCTGCCTTGCTCATTTTTATTCTGTTCCCTCTAATGGAATTGCTCCAGGATCCAATGAGGGCATCTGGTGGCTGTTGAAGTTACTGCAGACTAGACTCCACTCTTACCCCTCCCTGTATTTGAAAGTGGCTGTTTCTGCCTGCAGCTTGTAGTTTTCTACACTGAAAATGTGTTCGCTGTCTTCCTCCCCCATTTACATCTCATTGTAGCTACTTCCAGCTGTGTGCACAGAATCTACAGGGTGACTTAATGAATGGAAACAGTCTAGAAGGTCTGAAATGAAAGAATAGGTGCCTTATCAGCTGAGAGAATGGCCAGATGCTACCAGCATAGAGAGATGAAAACCCTGGAATGGTGCTCTCTTATTTACGGCTGCATTTCTTAGCCAGGCAGCCAAACTGGAAGATGGAGGTTAACACTTTAAGTATACAAAATATCACCCCTTTACAAACATTTTCAAGAAGGCAAAGAAAAAAGGAGATTGAAGGGCTGCCATTAGGGGAAATACTTTAGACAGAGGCAGTTCCAGACTAATCCTTAAAGATTTTGGCACACCATAAAAAGGTGATGCCTGGATGATAGAAGTTGGGTTTAATCTGCTTTCAGCCTATTCTTTGGGTGTTAGGAGAATGAAAACGAAGGACATTTAGGACAACAGTCATGTTCAATGGAAGTTTTCATCCTGTAGATACTGGACTGGGATTTAAAGTGTCTGTAGGTGGGGAGACAAGCCAGTATACTCAGAACGCTAGAAAAACATAATTCAGACACTGAGGATGTTTTGAAATTAAGAAGTCTCAATTGACAGGCTAAGAGAAGATGTTAGAGCCCCTGATTTTAATGTAGTGTCACTCGGCCAGCAGTTGACTGTCATGGCTCCCTGAAAGTGTAACATTTCTGGATATTGGGGGAAAAGCAGATGGGGTACCTGGAAGAAGCCAATGAGGGCCACCTCAGCAGCAGCAATGAACGCCATAGCGGCTGGGACATCTGTGAGCCATGTGATATCCTGGGCAGCAGTAGGGCCATCTAGATACAGAGAATGGATCAGAAGTAGCTCTTAATAATGAGTGCATTTCATATACCTTTCCTCTTCATACCAAGTCCAAAGAGATCACAGTTCCTAGAAGTGCTGTCATCATTCCAAGGCTTTAATATTTTTTTCTAACATATGGAGGGTGACCCCACCTTAAAATCTCTCTCTCTGAAGGATAGCACAGACTTCCCTCTCTATTAGCAGATCGAACATTTTCTGGCAATTTTTCCAGGTTGAAGGAAAAGTACAAAGAGAACCGCCATATTCCCAGCCCATCTCCCAACATCACATTCATCCTATCTCACTAAAGCTCATTCTCCTTTACCTGAAGTTGCCTCAGCTTCTGCAGTGACTTCTGGGGCTAGCACACACACGAGGAGAAAGGAAAGAAACCAGCTCCTTGGTTGGGCAATGTCCATTGTTTTCTTGCTTCTGGACTTGGTGTTCGGTGATGCAGCTTCAGGGCAGCCTGTTCTGCAGTTGATTGCTTGTGAATTTATTAGTGCTCTGGGAACCTCGCAGCTGGCTCTAGGGAACCTTCAGCTTGTGAGATAAAAGACCAGTCCAAGGCCTCAGACCATAATCAACCAGAAAAGTCAAGTTAGTTCATTTAAATTCTGTGCCAGGTGTTGACCTAAGCAGTAGTGATACAAAGATAACTCTAATTCCTCCAGCCTCTTCTAGTTTAGATTGTTAGCAAGAAAAATAGCCAAACAGATCATTCAAATGTCAAATGGAAAGCTAGGGAAAAAATAGAAAAAGTCACAAGGTTTTATGAGAGCATTGAGGACAATAGTAGGGTTCAATGAAGGCTTTCTTCCTGCACAGGATGCCCAAGCAGAGTTCTAGGTAAATAAGAGTTTGCATGGCAAGAAAAGGCAGTTTCATATAAAAAGCCAAAGTGCAGAGATGAAAGTGTGAAAGTACTGGTGGTTATTAAGGATTATGAAAAGAAAGGAAATGATACATGCAGTCAGAAATGCATCCTGGGCCCAGCTTGAGGCAGGTTTTATATGATAAGGTAGGCTTACGAGCACCAACTTTGTTCTGTGGGTGATGGGAACCCACTGAAAGGTCTTACATAGGAGAGAGACAATGTTTGATGGGGCCCATAAGTGTCTGTGTATAATCCAAGGTGAGATTTTCATAGGCAGTGGGATAGAAAGGCCTCAAACTTAGGAGAAAATCCATATGCAAATATAATGTTACATTTTCCCACTGTCTGTATTCTGAAAACTCTTGGCTCAATGCATTGTAACAAAGGTACCCATCTGTTCCCAAGGATGAAAATACCTCTGTTGTGTAACCTCTCTTACTCCTGCACCAGGGAACTCACCAGTGTGAACCGTTTGTTACCATGTTTGTTCAAAGGAAGAAAGGAGGGAAATGAGGGTCTCAGGCAGAACATAATAGTTATTGTTTTATTCTTATTCTTTTCTGTTGTTTACAGTGTGTCCCACAAAGAACCCCAACAGCAGTGGATGTGACAGGGAATTCATTGAACCAGCAGCAATCATAACAGAATCCAGGGGTGGGAATGAGCTACAGGGGCCTACGGCAGGAAGACTGTGATCAACTTGCCTATTCCTGGCTTTTAGTTGATCAGATGGAAATAAGAGAGGGAAACATGAAAGGATCCTGTGTTGAGATGTGAACTTAGAAGATCTGACCTCGATAGCGGAGGGGTGGTCAGAGAGAGCAGGCCAAGTTAAAGCCTAGGTTTTAAGTCTCTAGTTCAAGAAGCTGTAAGAGCCAGGGTGGGACAAAATGCACTGGGCGTGGCATGTGGGGACTGTTGGAGAAGGGACCCAGCTGTGAACAGGGATGAAGGACAGGGTGATGAACATGGTGGGGAGAATCCTTACAAGTGGCAAGGGTGGGGAAAGGGACAGGCAAGTGCACTCATTCTGTCCAGTCCTTCTTAATGGATAGATTCCATTCCCAGGTGAGGTGGTCCTGCTTGTCATCGTCAGTGAAGAAGGACTTGGTGTGGTAGGTGCCTCGGGCCAGCATGCCCTTGGGAGCCTCCTCAACGGGAGTGAGGAACTCATATTCTTCTGGCCGAGGCCCGTAGCTGCCAACCATAAAGGTTACTTTATCCACTGGGAAGAAAGAAAAGTCCATTAGGGAAACAGTTCCGTAGAGGAAATACATCCTGTGAACTGGACCACTGACAGTGGTCAGAGCCAACAGCAATAGTGTCTAAGCCTAGCTAACCATCAGTTTTACCTGGGCAATTTTAAAATTTGTTTTCCAAAATTGAAATATCTTTTAATATAGTTTCCTTTGCCCCACTCACATAGGCTATGGAAACCTGCCAAGGGTTCCCAGGAATCAGTATTTTTAGAAAGTATCACAATTTATTTTGACTCATGGAAAAGTTGGGGACTTTTGCCCTAAGTTCACGGGGACCAAGACTCCTTTTAGGGAGATGTAGCAGAGTAGACCACTAAAAATCCCAAACAAATTGACATTTGAGTTCTGCTCTCAGCCCTGCAAAACCTAAGTCACATAACACATTTTAAAGCAGCATATATATTTTTAATTGTTTTGCTTTTTAAAAATATTGCATGTATTTATGTGGTACAGTGTGATAATTTGATACATTGCATAATGATCAGCACTTCATTCTCCTTAAATATTTATCAATTCTTTACATTGAAAACTTTTGGATTCCTTTCTCCTAGTTCTTTATAAAATATGTAATAAATTGCTATAATTATAGTCGCCTTCCTGCCATATATTACTATTACTCATTCCTCCTGTCTAACTGTATTTTGGTACTTATTATCAGTCCTCTCTCTATCCCTCTTTCCCCTTCTCTTCCAGCCTACAATGATCATTCTTCTACTTGCTACAACTAAGAAATCACATTTTCAAATTTCTGCATTTGAGTAAAGCATGTAGTATTTGTCCTTCTATGTCTGACTTAATTCATGCTACATAATATCCTCCAGTTTTAGCCATGTTGTTACAAATGACAGGATATCATTTTTTAAAGTCACATGGCAATTCTGGGCTTCTATTTTTCTATATAATGAACTTCAAATATTTTCTGTCCATAAACTGTCATTCAATGAACATGTTGGGAGAGATATGATAGCAGTTTGTGATCAGAATGGGCAGAATTCGTGGACGGAATAAGTGAATAGAAGGGGAAAAAAGTGAAAAACTAGGAAAAATGGTGTAAATACCCAAATTTAGTTACAGGCAAGTAATCAGGATAAATTTGTATATTAAGAGTAGTATAGGGGCTGGCGTTTAGTTGCAGCACATTAAGCCTCCTTCTGTGATGTCAGCATCCTGTATAAGCTCCAGTTCAAGTCCCAGCTGCTCCGCTTCCAATCAATTCTCTGTGCCAGGGAAAGCAGCAGAAGACAGCCAGGGTGCTTGGGATCCTGCCACCCAGGATCCAAGTTCCAGGGTCCTGGCTTCTGCCTGGCCTACCTCCAGCCTTTCTGGTCATTTGGGGAATGAACTGATGGATGGAAGATCTCTCTCTGTCTCTGTTTCTCCCTCTCTCTCTGTTACTCTGCCTTTCAAGTAAATCTTTTCTTTCTAAAAAGCAGCGTAAATAAAGATAAGAGGTTGAGTGTAGCTGGTCTTTAAATGGTGAATTTGAAGTTTACAGCTATGGATACATCATCCTCTTGCCTAACCACGTCAATTTAGTGTCTACGTGCAAATGGAAAATAAAAAATGAAACTATTTTTTCATGAGACTAGGTCAGGAAAGGCCAATCTGTATCTTTCAGGTTAACAGCCTTCCCGAGGCTTTAAATTAATTGGTTCTCTATGTCATGCAAAATTATCAGACATTTTCTCCCTTAACCTTGGTTTATTAATTTAGTGGAATTGACCTCTGCTTCCCTTTTTCCCACCCTTGGGGAAGAGAGCCCTGAAGGTGAAACTGTAAAACTGCTTCTTCCATCACCTCCCCACCTCTCACTTTGCTCTGCTGTATTAATGGAAGAAAACTGAAGGAGGTTCCCAAGGCATGATGAGAGCAACAGCAGAGTAAACAATGTTGCTGTATTGTTTATTTCAGTTATCACACGGACAGGGACAGGGCTTTCCTGTGCTGGATCTAAGGCACTTGGTTTTACTCCTACTTGTTTTTTTTTTTTTTTTTTTTTTTTTTTTTTTTTTTTTTAACTTTTGAGGGCATTTCTATGTGCTTTATTTCATTATCTTGGTTACTCTTCCCTTGTATGAATAATGATGTTGAATTCCAGATGCTGAAGGCTTGAAGGTTGGTGGCTGACCCCACCTAGACTAGACTCCTGAATGCTGGCCAGAGGTCTATGTGCATCTTTTCTTAGGATGAGTGTCTACAGCTTTAATTGGATTCTTCTGTGTGTCTGTGACTAAAAACTGTAAATAACTAGAAATCGTAAGTATCAGGGAGAAGCAGTTTGGGGGTGGAAGAGTGTGATGTGTGGGACCCCTTACCTTTCATCCCAGTGCGGTAGGTGTGCTGAACATATTTCAAGCCTGACACAATGTCCTTGTTCACCTGCAGATGCAAAGGATACAAGGAATTGAAATTAAGGAAGGGCTTTCATTTTCTCTCGTTTTTCATGCTTATCCCACCTAGCTGAATCTTCTCTGAGGAAGAAAAGACTGAAGATTTAATTCAAGATAATGTCCATGTAAACAGCTGGCATGGTGGTCAGGCAGAATAGGAGAGAGGAGATCACAAGGCTCAACTTTGCCAGTCCTATGTTAACCATTGAACATTGTGATTTTTGTCATTCTGGGGGAGAGGGGCATTCAATGAAAACATTGTTTCAGCATGCTTTGGTGTATTTCCCTTTTTTCAGTGGTTCAGAGGATGATTTTGAGTTCAACCTTCCTGATACTGCAGGCAGACCTTCTTTGTTTTAGGAAAGGTTATAAAAATACAATGAAACATATTATGTAAATATCCGAAAACCTCAGAGATGATCCATCTGCCATATTAAAAACAAATAACAAAGAGAAAAGTTGTAATGTAAAATCAAGTCTAGAATATGGTTGTGCCTGCAACATAACTGAGATTGGAGTCTGGAGGTAAAGAGATGGGCCACACAAAAACACCCTTTCCCATAAAGCATGTGTAAAACCACTTGCGTCTGGCAAGCATTTTAGATATCTGTCATTTTCAGATGTTGTCTGAGATCTTGTTACTTTCCCAAGCCTTTCAAAGAAAATTCACTACAGCAGATGAAAATATAGACAGCCTGAGAATTCTGTTTTTCCATGATTCATTTTACCTGAGACTGAACTGGGTTGTCTACTAATTTCACACAGTAGTCATGTCTTTACAAACAAATTAAACAGGAAATTGCATCACGAGCCAAAGGTCTCAGCTAAATGTTCAGCAATATGAATTAAAGCAACTTCAGTTTGCTTTCCCTAACAATAACTAGGGCTCTCTTTCTGTATTAGAGGCAATAGTTAAACCAGTAGACCAGAGCTATCTTTTGTGAGGTAGCAGAGAGAAAGACACTGCCAGTATTAATTTTAGGTTCTCTAGTGTAAACCTATCAACTCAGTCAGTGAAAATAGCTCCACTGAAGAGACTGTGACAAAATAAAGCCCAAACTTCTAGTTACTCTGACTTCCAGATATAGCTCATAGGAACATGGGAAATGAATGTTTTCTGAAGTCCTTTAGCTTATCCCTTGGTCTGGTGGGATATTCAATTTGATGGAAAAGATGTAAGAATATAAGTTGGGAGCCAGCAATATGGACTTCAAAATAAAGAGTATGTCATTTTATTACCACTCCATGAGAAGTCCATTTAATACAAATGTTTTGGGGGAGGGTAAAAGAAACATACGAATATTCACAGTGTCTTCTTCAGCCACAACGCATCCCCACTGACTCTCATCCTAGAAGGAACAAGCCTTGTTGACAAGCAAAAAAGTGAGAGTGGCAGAAGTCAGTGATACTTCGGTTCCTTGAGAGGGAGAAGGAAAGGGGGATGGGGTGGGAGAAACTCAATGAACCCTCCCAGACCAGGTTTTTAGAGAGGATTGTAAAGTCTGGGAGAAGAAAGAGAATATTGAGAGAAATTAATTGAGAATGAAAGAGATATGTTAGGATATGTTACTGGTTTTCTAAATATTTAGGATATGTTACTGGTGTTATAAATACTGATTTTATTGGACATTTTTCATGTGACATCAGTAAAGAGATTGCTTTTCACTTATTTTCCATTTCTATCTGGCATTTCTTCTAACTAAAGCTCCATGCTGGGGCAGGCCACAGGCCTGTTGAGCTTTACTGGGGTTACACACAGAGTGAGTAGTCTTTCTCTTGCTAGAGACAAGGACCTTTTCCATGGATGAGACTTGCTCCCCATCCCTAACGCTGACCACCTGGGAGCCACAACACTGTGTTCCCTCTCAGACTACCATCACATACAAGACACAAACGTTTGAGAATTTCCTTATCTTACATCAAATTTTACCCATTACATTTCATTTGATAAAATCTGACTTGTCTAATTGACAAATTAATGCAATAGCATTAAGGCTTAAAAATTGAACAGATGTGCCATCCAGCTGAGGAATAATTAGATACAATTCCTTACTAACCCCCTGGATGATTCAGTAATAAATAATATGACTGGAAACAAGTAAGTGATATGTGGCTTAGTGCCACCTACAGAGTAGGTGCCAACAAATATTTCCAGAATGAAATTATTCTGAGGCCTATTTGTATTTGGTGGGGAGTGACCATCCCTCGACATTGAATCACATCCTGCATCTTAGCGGGATGAGGGCCCAGCATACCAACAGAGCAGAGGAGTTTTCCTAGGGGAAGCTGAGTCCCTAGAGATCATGGCTGAATGGGGGTGGGGTAGCCAAGGCTGACACAAACCATGAAACACAAACAGTGCATGTCTGGATTACTTGTTTTCAGAGTTGATATTATTTTTCTTGTGATTGCAGCTACTCATTGGGATATATGCCCATTCATTAGGAATAAGTTTATTCCTTATTTAGTTTTGCTGTTAGCCCAGTCACACTGGCTGCACCACTATAATTGAAATTTTCAGTTATTTAGCAAAAACCACACTTCCTGCATTTGTATAACCATGAGAAATTAGAGCTGAGGCCTTGTTTTCTTTTCCTATGAGTTTTTTTTCATTCGTTTCTGCACTTTTCCATATACATTCACTAAATAGCTACCATTTAGCAAGTTTTTGTGAAGTACAGGAAGAAGGAACATATAATTTCACCCACCTCAAGTGCTTAGGGTGTCTAAAGAGGACAGGATATGTACAAATGGTGCAACAGAAAGCAGTGTGTGCCCTGGTAGATGTACTAGGAGTCCACAGAGGGCGGGACCCCATTGACTTCATTAATCCATGGAGAATTTGAGATGTCCTGGCTAGGAAAAGGCATGAGGCAAGGGTGGGTCTCAACAGGTAGAACTCAGAGTTGGAAAGAGAACATTCCAGACCCAGCTCAGGGGATAGAGGTAAAGTAAACAAACAAAAAATGTGCCAAGATAGTTATGCAAGAAAGTCAGTCATTAATGAAAGATTCAAACTTCGTAAAACCACACAGGGCAAGATACTTACCTTGAAGTTAATCTTGACTCTGTATTCAGCACCTTCCTTTAGCACAAAAACTTTTTTTTTGAGAGCTTCAAGATCCCCTGTAGAAGAGGTTTTGAAAATCATGTATATTCTCCTCAGAAGCAGATATTCAAAGGCATGAATGAAAAACCTAGCTCCAGGGCCATTTTGGGAGCTATAGGGACAACACAGTCCACTGGACCTATAGTTCAGGTTTTTGAGATTAGTTCTTGCATACATACATACACACACACACACACACACACCACTTGGAATGCCTGTAATCCTGTAACTCAGTTATTAAAGGGTCATGATAGAACCTCCCTTGAATTTTATAACAATATTAGCAATAAATTACGAAAATAAATCTTTTATAACTATTAATACTAAAAAACGAAATTTTTTTTTTTTGACAGGCAGAGTGGACAGTGAGAGAGAGACAGAGAGAAAGGTCTTCTTTTGCTGTTGGTTCACCCTCCAATGGCTGCCACGGCCAGTGCACAGCGCTGATCCAAAGGCAGGAGCCAGGTGCTTCTCCTGGTCTTCCATGGGGTACAGGGCCCAAGCACTTGGGCCGTCCTCCACTGCACTCCCAGGCCACAGCAGAGAGCTGGCCTGGAAGAGGGACAACCGGGACAGAATCCGGCGCCCCGACCGGGACTAGAACCTGGTGTGCCGGCGCCACAGGCAGCCTATTGAGCCGCAGCGCCGGCTTAAAAAACGAATTGTAAGAAACCATCTTAGAGGAGAGTCTGAACTATCTTTTTATTCTGCCTGTTGAAAGTGATTTCATATATGGGGTCAAATGGAGAGCTGATTAAAACATATCTCCACCTCTCAAATAAAGAAATATGAGGAAAAGATTATGTAGGAATCTCAGCTACTTGTTTTTACAGATTTGGTATTGTTTGTGGCATTTCCTAGCTTTTGAAAATATACTGAGCTTGGTTCCTTTTCATTATCATAAATAAAGATCCCACTTTTATATGTTCTTTTGTATTTGTATTTCCAATTTTATATTATGGTTTTTAAGGAAGATCACTTAAATTATAAAAGCTTCAGGATTCATAAAATTGGAAATTCCCCTAGTCCCTGTACCTTGTTCAGGAGGTAATAACTTTCTGTTTTATCTCCATGTGACCCTGTATAACCTAACATTCAAGAGAGTTTGTGTGCATGTGTACGTGTTGCACAGCTGGGTCTGTGTGCTCTGTGAACATAGCTGACACCAGTATTATGCCTCCAGGATTAACTCAGCAGCTTCTTTGTTACAGAAAACCAAATTTGGGTTTTCTCCGCTGGGAATGGGAGCAGAGTCCAGGTTTTCTCTGCAATATCATCAGGTCCTTCTGAACAGAGCAGCTTGCCTAGTGGCAATTCAGACCTCATATTGCAAACTGACAGTTGCACCTGGAAACATTGCCTAATTTCACACTGTCAGAGGTCTGAGTCCTGTTGAGAGAGCACTCACTTCTCCCCTGGGGAGGTCCCATCAGGTGGGGGTAGCTGCATTTGTGTGTGTGTCTGCTCCGATGATTTCAGTTGAACAGGAAGTGTGTCTTCTCAGCCTCTGATTTCCTCCTTCTGAAAAAAGTCTATATAAGGTAAAGAGTGGATATGTCCTCCGAGGGAGAACTGCCTTCTGCTAAGCCTGCTGTTCTCCAGTCATGCTTTTCTGGCTCCTATGAAGCCACTTTTTGATCTTGGTAACAACTTTTTCTACTAAAGACCTGTCTTTAGTGCCCTCAGTTTTGATGCCCCTCTGCTCCTTCCCTTCAGATGCCCATCTCCACCCAGCATCCACTTTCCAGTCTCTCTCCATCTTTTGAAGACCTGCATCTTAAGAAAAACCTCGGGCCTTAGAATAAGGTGAAAAGAAATATCGTTTTAATGTACATGCCTTCAGTAGGGGAAGTTGACTAACAGAAATCAGAGCTTTAGGCTAAAACAGTAGGCATTTAACAGTGCAATTACTAGCCTTCGTCAGCAGGTCTTGGATTGCTTCTCACCTTCAGGTGTTTTGTAGTTAATATAAGAACACTACTTCTCATGTTCACTTGAAAAAAGCACTTTAAATACTTGTTTCTCAGTATTTCTATCCACAGTCTTTTTCACACAAATAGTAGTTCTGCTATTATGTGGTGATAAATATATGAACTAAATTGGTACAAGTGAGTGTATCACATTTGTATGGCTATACCTTCTTCAGTGAAATAGAGCTTTAGAATAGGCTTTTTTTTTAAATATGGGGAATGCTATGCACTCCAAGAACAATGATTTATGAACTGGTTCCAGCATATCCAAGGATGTTTCTCAAATGTCTATGTAAAAAGTGAATCAAAACATTTATTTTGGTGCAGAAAAATTTTGAAGTCAAGCAGAATTTTTTTTATAATATGCATCTTCCATGATTGTTTTGAGACTCTTTGAAAGTATGGATTTAGAAACTTTATTAATTCAATACTTTATTTATGAATTATCTATATCCTTTGTATTATTAATAACTTCAACTATTATTTTTATTTTTAAAGCTTTATTTATTTATTTGAAAGGCAGAGTTGCAGAGAAATATTGAGCGATAGAGAAAAATCCACCATCTGCTGGTTTACTCCCCAAATGACTGCAATAGCTGGGGCTGAACCAGGCTAAACCAGGAGCCTAGAACTCCCTCCAGGTCTCCTGTGTTGATACAGCATATTTAGCTGCTTTCCTAGGTGCATAAAAAGGGAGCTGGATTGGAAGTAGAGCAGCTGGGACTCAAACCAGTGCTTATATGGGATGCTGGCATCACAGGTAGCAGTTTATCCTGTTGAGCCACGATGCCAGCCCCAACATTGTTACTAATAATTAATATTAATTTTTCAGACTGGGTCAGGCCAAATTCAGGAGCCAGGAACTTTGTCAGCGTCTCCCACAATGGTGATAAGTACTTGAGCCATCATCTGCTGCCGCCTGAGGTGTGCAGTAGCAGGGAGCTGGATCTGAACTAAAGATAAGACTGAATTCCAAGCATTCTATGTGGGATGAGGGTTTCCCATGCAGAAGCTTAGCCTGTTGCATCACAACTTCCGCTCCTAAACTTACAGAGTTAAATGGAATTAAATTTCTCACAAACTGAAGTCCCTTGTATATTTCTGGAGTTCATCTTTCTAGAGTTTCCTTTTGCTGGGACAAAGGAGAGAAACCACATTTCCCCCTAGGATATCCTAGGCCCCTCTGCACAGTACAGATGTGTCCACTTACCAGTAAGGTCCATGGTGATTGGTCCTGGGGCACTCTCACAAACGAGGGTCAGCCGGGTGACAGTAACATTGGGGGCTGTTGGGTCTGCAGGATTTAAAGGGAATGTAAGCAAAAGGAAGAGGTGTGTATGTGTGTGTGTGTGTGTGTGGTGTGCACCTTGAGTGGGAGAGAGGAGTTATATCAATAGAGAAGTGACACTCTATCTGGAATAGAAATAGAAATACCTGCAGAAGTGGCAGATTCGCCCAGTTTGGTAGTGATGACTTTATAAATGGTGATGCTATTTCTGCTTCAGGCACTTGTGGGTAATGTTGACCTTAATGATCAACATCAAATATTTCTTTTTTTTTTTTTTTAAGATTTTATTTATGGGGCCAGAGCCATGGCTCACTTGGTTAATCCTCCACCTTCGGCACCAGCATCCCATATGGGCTCTGGGTTCTAGTCCCGATTGCTCCTCTTCCAGTTCAGCTTTCTGCTGTGGCCCTGGAAGGCAATGGAGGATGGCCCAAGTGCTTAGGCCCCTGCACCCACATGGGAGACCAGGAGGAAGCACCTGACTCCTGGCTTCGGATCGGTGTAGCTCCAGCCGTAGCAGCCATTTGGGGGTGAACCAATGGAAGGAAGACCTTTCTCTCTCTCTCTCTCTCTCACACACACACTAACTCTATCTGTCAAATAAAAAAAAGATTTTATTTATTTATTTGAGAGGTAGAGTTATAGACAGTGAGAGAGACAGGTCTTCCATCTGTTGGTTCACTCCCCAATTGGCCACAATGGCTGGATCTGAGCCCATCCAAAACCAGGAACCAGGAGCTTTCTCCAGGCCTCCCATGCAGATGCAAGGGCCCAAGTGCTTGGGTCATCTTCTGCTTTCCCGGGCCACAGCAGAGAGCTGGATCAGAAGAGGAGCAGCTGGGACTAGAACCGGGGTCCATATGGGATGCCGGCGCCACAGGCGGAGGATTAACCTACTGCGCTACAGCCCCTCAAATATTTCACATATGGCTATGGTTAAGATACTCTGCCATTTGTTCATTGCCTATTCATCTCTTTGGGCCATATTTTGTTCTTCCACATTGTATATGAAGAAGATGCATGGTTAGGGAAGAACTGAGAAGGAGAAAGAGAAGACAGAGAAAAATATGAGAGAGAATGGAGAGAGGAGTGTCATTTTTTTAAGCTTTATTTTATTTGTTTGAGTGGCAGAGAGAGGGAGAGACAGAGAGGTCTTCCATCTGCTGGTTCACTCCTCAAATGGCCACAACAGCTGGAGCTGAGCAGATCAAAAGCCAGGAAACAGGAGCCAGGAGCTTCCTCCAGGTCTCCCAAATGGGTGGGGACCTAAGCATTTGGGTTATCTTCCACTGCTTTCCCAAGAACATTTGCAGGAAGCTGGATTGGAAGTGGAGCGGCCTGGGTTTGAACCAGTCCCCATATGGGATGCCAGTGCCTCAGGCAGAGGCTTAACCTACTGTGCATGGAGCTTGCCCTGGGGAGTACCATTCTAAGTGGTAGTCTGGAATTCTTTCTCAGTCCTTCCTCTGTGTTATTTTTGGCCCATATCATTGCTGACTTGCATCTTAACTCCAAAGATTTAATAAACCAGTCCATAGCTTTATTCAGCGTGTATACATTGTGCTTTACCCACTTAACTCTGGAAGCATTTAGGGCTCCTCTTTCTTTTCTGTTCTTCCTGCAGGGCTAAGATATGTCTTATCTGGGGCCTGCCACTAGACCCCAGTCCCATACACACATACCTGCTACCACAGGGCCATCTCCCAGGAGTGTTTTCTTGTACTTCGTTAGACTTTCATCATCTTTGTCCATCTCCTGCAGCTCCTTCAGAGACTTCTGTGGTGGAGGCTTGTAATTGAGCTTGCTGTCCAGCTCATCATCATCCTCCACCAGCTGGGGCTCTGGGGTATTTTCAGTCATTTTTAATCTGTTTCAGAGAAAGAGAAGATTGTAGTCCTTTAGCCAACAGTCAGGGGCTATGAAACATACTGGTGAGGCTGTTATCAGTACTATTCTTGCCCTAATGAACTTCTATAATCATCAGTAATAGTCCATATTTTTCTGTAACTCAGCCTCATGATAGTTCATGAACTAATGATATAATATATTCCAGTCATTTCTCTGAACTGCCTGAATTTCTCTGTACTAGGATGAGTATCTCCTAGTCACTGACTATAATTGACAAGAAAGAAATAAACTCATCTGTGAATAATATTCTATGAGAGATACAACACAAGAAATTCCAAACAACAGCTAAGATAAAATAGTAATAGAAATTGTCAAGGCCGGCGCCGCGGCTCAATAGGCTAATCCTCCACCTAGCAGCACCGGCACACCGGGTTCTAGTCCCGGTCGGGGCGCCAGATTCTTTCCTGGTTGCCCCTCTTCCAGGCCAGCTCTCTGCTGTGGCCCGGAAAGGCAGTGGAGGATGGCCCAAGTGCTTGGGCCCTGCACCTGCATGGGAGACCAGGAGAAGCACCTGGCTCCTGCCTTCGGATCAGCGCGGTGCACTGGCCGTAGCACGCCAGCCGTGGCGGCCATTGGAGGGTGAACCAACTGCAAAAAGGAAGACCTTTCTCTCTGTCTCTCTCTCTCACTATCCACTCTGTCCAAAAAAAAAATTGTCAAAGTTCAATGAAGCCAGCCAGTATTCTAGTGTCAGAGAGCTCAGACTGCAAAGTCCCACTTACTGTGGTTTACAGAAATGGGTAGAGTACCTGCCAAAAGGGTAGTTGGCTTCTTCTCATTAACTTAATCTTTGAAACTGAAGCATCTCAGAGGGTACTTATGAAGAGTTGTAGACCTGTGATACCTGCCTGAGGAATCAGAAGAGCCACATCCCAACACTACATAAAATTCCTTGGGGATACATACTAGGTTCTACATTTCTCTTGAATTCTCCACAACACTTGGATAGTTCAAACATTTGATAATTTTTCCTTAACTGATTTATTGGGTTTTACATTTAAATATCAATTTCTTTGAAATGCCATAAAATAGCCAAGGACCCTTCACATTGCTCTCAACAAAATTGTATAGGTAAGTTTATCTTTTGTAGTCTTTCCTTCACCTCCCTCTTCTGGACTCAATTCTCCCTGAGTCCATCCCTTGCCTTCCCAGGTTTCTAACACCTCTGGGTTCTCTAAGACTCCCCCTGATTGAACCCTGGAGTCTTCCTGCTTCCATCATCACCTACATTTACCTGCTTTGGTTGAAACATTGAGGGGAAATCTAACAAAAATATGCACTTATAAATATTAATGATTGAATAATAGATGCAAACATTTTTCTTCTGAGGACATGAATAGTCACAGCTATCTTTAGCTGAAATGAACCCTAGAGATGATATATTCTTACTCTAGCTTCTCATTTAGTCATTGAGAAAATTGAGATCCACAGATAAAGAGAACTGTCCAAGCTCACATAACTGGATGGGATGCAGTATCCTAACCAAGAGGAAGAAATCCCTGCTGAAAGAGTTACAGGCTGCATTCTGAAGGTCCTGGGAGACAGCACCAAGGAGTTATGTGGGCAAGGAGATCATTACCTGATTTCCTTCAGTTCTACCTTCAGAGTAGCTCTCTTCCCTGCCTGTGGGTAAAGCCTTCATTCATTCTGAGACAGTATCTCTCACATCTGATCCAGAGTGACTTGGGAAACCTCTACAAAGTCCCTTGAGACTGATATCTCCAGCCAAAATCTGATGTGGTTTGGAGTGTCAGTGTCACTATCATTGGCAACAGGTAGAAAAACAATTTGTAAGTGAAGCCAAGCAAAATCAATTTTAACAGAACCAAATGTAACAATAATAAACAAAAGAAGAAATGATATCTCTTGGCTCATCAATCCTCTTCCAGCTAAATAGCAAGCTAGTTGACTAATTCTGAAAACAGTTGCAATGTCCAGATCCCAGGTCCACTTCCTGAGCAGGAAAGAAACATGTAGGACTGTTCCTATGGCAACTCTTGCCTCTGATGAAAAGCTAGCACCATGCAGAGCTAAGACTCTAGAGAACAATAGAATAAACTCAGTGACTAATTCAGCTCATATTCTTAATAACACCAGGGGAAGTGAATGAACAGGCTGGGAAAAATTGAAGGATGTACTGGGTAGATGTTGTGGGTGGTTTAAGAGCAAACCAGGTAAGACCAACTGGACAAGGCTGTCTCTTGACTGGTGACCTCAGGAGCCTAACCAAATAACAAGGTGGAAGTCACATAACAAACCTGCCCACAGAGCATCAGGAATACTTTTGACACATGAAGCCATCTGATCCTCCTGGGCAGCCCTTTCTGGTATATCTTGGTGCTAACAAGTCACCCTGCTTGAAACTTGACCATCAGAAAGCAAAATCACACCAAGCCACTAGCTCAGGGTCATTTTAATAACCTGTTAAATTCCTCTTCAGGATGGAGAAGGGGCTAGAAGTCAGGTAATATAATCATAAAACATTGATGGTTCTTAATCTTTCTTGGAGATTACAAATTCCTAAAAATCTGTTAAACATCATGATCCATAGCCCAAAGAAAACAAAGACTAAACTCATGAAATTACGTTTGTGATCCACAAGAACCCAAGGTCTCCACATTACGAACATGATCCTGAAGCAATCTACTAGAAACATGAAGCAGAGCCATGTGTTGCAGAAAGAGGTTATTTCTCCATGAGGTCTGGTCAGGCTATTGATGTAACTTAACCTCAAGCAATCCTTTAGAGAGGAATCCTGTGGTGAGTCTATTCAATTTTGGATAATTATCTCTTCACAATGCTTAGCCACACATGGGGTTTGCTTCTGGCTCTCCTAACTAGCTGTGCCCCATCCCCACCCTCTCCCTTACCCCCCACCAAACAAGTGTTGCAACTCTTGTGGATCTTACTGTCCTCATTTTGGGAAACCAAGGATGAGAGCACACCACCTCTAGATGCTTTAGTTGTCTGAGGCTTTTATCTACAGATTTTTTCTGACTTACGGTCATGTGCCAGCTAAGTCACCAGACGTTTATTTACCTTGCTTCACCTGAAGATATGAGAATATCTTGTTTAAGATAGCATGTATCTCTGTTTTGTTATTTAAAATTTATGTGAGAGGTAGGTGTTTGGTGCAGCAATTAAGATGCCACTTGAAACACCTGTATCCCAAATCAGAGTGCCTAGGTTCCAGTTCTGCCTCTTCTCTATATTCTAGCTCTCTCTCTCTCTCTCTCTCTCTCTCTCTTTATATTCTAGCTTTCTCTTAGTGTTCACTCTGAGAGACAGCAGGTCATGACTCAAATACTTAGGAAGCTACAACCCATGCGGGAGACCTGGATTGAGATCCCAGCTCCTGGCTTCCTCTTGTGGGCGTTTGGGTAATGAATCAATGGATGGGCAATCTCTCCCTGTCTCTGCCTTTCAATTACAATAAATAAATAAAATGTCAAAACCAACATTTTATGTAAATTTCCAAAAGTTCTGCATTTTCATTTTTCCCAGACACAAACTTATTTTTCTTTCACTCAACATCTCTTTCAATAAGATAGGATAAAATAATAATGGTTACTGAGCTCTTATGAACCCAAACCTTAGCAATTTTGCGCTAAGTGTTTTACAGGCATTGTTTCACTGAATCATTAAGACATTGTGAAGGGGCACTCTTAAATTTTACAAACGCAGTAACAGACAATATTGAACATTTAAATGCTGCAGGAATTCAAAATTTCTCTTCATAATATGACTCTATAAATAATGAAAAGAGGAATGATCTACAATATAAGGAGGATGTATTTGCAAGGCATATATTTAGCAAGAGAATAGTATTCATAATATACAAATACCTTCTGTGAATCCATTTAAAAATATTTTCTGGCACACATTTAGGTGTAAAACATGATGTTTTTTGATTTACATAGAGAGTGGAAATGTCACTTTGGTCAAACAGTTAATATATTTGTCATCTCATATAGTTACCACCTCGCTTTAAAAAAAAAAACTACTCTTTTAGCACAAACCCTGAGTGCAATATTACTGAGTATTGCACTGAATTTTTTAAAAAAATTTACCTCTGGTTAATCTCATATTCTTTCAAAGTCATCATCATAAATGGTGTAGGGAGTTTGACAGCAAATTCCCAAAGTATATGTATGTATATGAAACCACAAATATCAGTTTTCTTTTTTCATCCTCCATTTTATGGATGCCTTGCAGCAGTGAGAGTAGGAACTTTAAAGGAAATTGTAGAGTGTTTCTAATCCCATCATCCAAGGGAGGACTGATTTTATTATTAATAATAATTACAGTAGTTACACATTCTGTGTCAAGTGCTTTCTTGAGAGTGGTCATGTTCAGTTTCCAGAATTTTAGAATTCACATTCAGTAAGTATCTTAAGAGGACATGTCATGGGAGGGACAGAATTCATGTCTGAGCACACGTGGTCTGACTTAGAGGCACCATGCTCTATTGCTTCATTTGTGTTTATTGAGAAGTTTTGATGAAATTGGAGCTTATTAGTCATCTTGGGACTCTAAATGGGCATGTACAATCGCAGATATATGCTTCTTTGCAAAGTCTGCAGGGACAGCTTTAGCAAAGCAGAGAACTGTCATAGGAAGTTGCAGGGCAACTCTGTCCTGGGTTGCCTTGTACAAATTGCTTAACCTCTGTGGGCTTTAGTTTCATCCTCTATGGAAGGAAACCAATGCATCAGAAGATTTCTTAAGCCCCATCTTAATCTAACAATGTTAATGTTTCCTAATTTAAAGAAAATGGTGATATGAGAAAGAAGAAAGGAAGTGAAAGTTGGGGAGAAGCCAGCCCATCTGCATATAACATACTGGCCGGGCTTTTCTCACCTCCCTCTGCTTTCCCCCTAAGGTTCCACAAAGAGCAGAGTTGGTTTTTGTTTTTCTGTTTGTTTTTGTTAAAGAACCAAAAGAAAAGCAAGATGGAGAACTAAGACAGTTATACATTGAACAAGGTCAAGGTGGACTCTTCCTTTCAGGCCCTAAAACACACATTACTCAATTTTCCATGTCCTTACTAGTCCATCTACCTCTATTTTCTGTTTCACAGATGCCTACACAGATGCATTTCCATGGGAGAATCCTCACACCCCTGTGTTTGTTCTTCAGGACAGCCTTGTTGAGCATTTAAATATTCTGAGATGGAGACTTAATCTTCTCAGGCTCAATTAAGTTGTCACAGTAAATTAGGGTGGTTGCTCACAGCATGCACAGGACACAGGACAAGCCAGTTAAGCGTGCAAATCCAGGGAAATTTTCAAGACTTTGAAAGTCAAACACACTTCTGTGTATACCAGTCTCAGGATAAAGCACACTTGTCTGGTTCTTTAACACAGTTCCAAGTAAGCTGAGGGCAAGAACAAGCAAAAGTCCTGTGTTTGCGTGAAAATTAGGTGAACCAAGTCACCTGGTTATAATTTAGAGACAGATGACTTTCTGTCTGCTAGAACATGGCCTTTAAGTCAAATGGACCTGGGTCTTAAAATCTGCTCTGCAATAGACTTACTATGACTTGAGCAAGTTATTAACCTCAGTGAGTCTCAATTTTACCATCAGAAAAGTGGGAATAAATATTACTCAGGGGGCTGAAAGGTTGGAAAACACATATGAAAGCTCTTGGACTATACTGGCCAATGGCAGATCCTTTTCTCTTCTCTGCCTTGACACTTTTGTTGCACAGATTCAAAGGAGCTAGGTGCCAATTGCTTCCCCCCAAGATGGGAGTTAACCATATCCCCTCCTTCTTTCTCAAAAATAGATTCTGCATATTTAGGAGTATGAAGAGACAAGAAGTCTTGGGAATTGCAAGAATTGTTTGTATACTAAATCAACTTTAAGATGGGACTATAGCTATTATATTTCTTTTTAAAAATTCCACATAAACAATTTAATTTTAGATTTTATTTATTGCTTCCTTTATTAATTGAATCCAGAGGTTACTCTGTGAATTATGAGAAATGTCAATGGTTATAGGCATAGCCTCTGAGGCTGGAGCAAAATGCTGTGCAGACTTCACTCTGGTTCCCAAACTTGATCTCATAGATGATGCTAGATTATGCATCTGGACACACAGCCCATGAGTACTAAATGATTAAGTAGAAGTGGGAAAGGGAGGCTATGGGAGGGGAAGGAAGTAGAAGGGAAGGAGATGAGAGAAGAAAGAGAAAGAAAGAGAGGAGGGAGAAAAAGAGGAGGGGAGGATAGATAGGAGAGAGAGTAGCAGGAGAGAAGGAGCAGAAAGAGGGAGGGAAGGAGGAAGAGAGAGGAAGAGAAAGAAATGTGGAAGGACCACAGCAGGGGATTTCCCAGACAACAGCACCTATGAAAGCATCAGCATTCTCTGTCCCCCCTACTAGCCTCCCTCCCTGTTCTGTAGGATGTGTCCTGTTGTCCCCACACGTGGAATTGTGGGTCTAAGGCAGATCATGGAGAGCTCTGAGTGACTGACGAGATTTCAAAGCATTTTGAGGATTTGAGTCTGCTTTTCCGCCTGCCTGGTAACTTGGTGTATTTGGGGATTCCAGGTTGAGCTTTCAGGACAGCAGAAGACATCTTGATGCAGAGTCCTCTCTGGACTCAGTATTCACCAGTGAGGTTGGAGCTCCTGGGGCTCCTCAAGGCTTCTCTGTACCACCTCAGCCCCTTGAATAACATCCCACACATCAACAATGGAGGAGAAGAACCCAATCAGTGCCGGGGGGCAGAGTATCTTGTCAGGTACAACAGACATAGTCATCAATCCAGAGTCAATCTAGAGGAGCATACAAATCATTACAAGCATTCTGTAACATTTCCCTTTTTGAGAGAAAAAATGTGTTAGTTCTTACCTTTGCATTCATAGTGTACTCTTCTAACACAGACTCTTATGAAAAAGGGAAACGTACTGAATGGATGCATTACACTTCTCTGAGTGCTCCCTATATGAAATCACTCTACACAAACAATCCTCAAAAAGTAGTATGCTAGGGGCCAGTGCTGTGGCGTAGCCGGTAAAGCTACTCCCTGCAGTGCCAGCATCCCATATGGGTGCTGGTTTGAGACCTCCAACTCTCTGCCATGGCCTGGGAAAGCAGTGGAGGGTGGCCCAAGTCCTTTGGTCCCTACACCCATGTGGAAGACCTGGAGGAAGCTTGGATTGGCACACCTCTGGCCATTGTAGCCATTTGGGGAGTGGGACAGTGGATGGAAGACTTCTCTCTCTCACCTCTGCCTCTCTGTGACTCTTCCTTTCAAATAAATAAATAAATCTTTAAAAATAGTGCATTAAGGAAGCCATCACTAGGCAAAAGACTATACTTCAATAACTCAATACATTTAAAAAAGCTTTAAATTAGCATGAAACCCTGGATAGAAGTCAAAGACAATTTTTATGCTCACTTGTGCTCTTAGAATATCAGAACCTGGAAGAAAGTCCAAGTGAATTTTTACTAGCTCTGGCTGTGGCAAACAGAGTATAACACAACAGAGTGATGTAGTGAGTATGTACTAAATGGATTAATGCTACTGAAGTTCCAACAGCAACAAGAGACCCATTTCTGGTTGTGCCAGTATAAACTCTAGTGCAAGATCCCAGGCAGGTTAAGATTGATCCAGGCTCAAGGGCAATCAAATGTAGAGTTAGAGAAAACTTCTTCCGTGAGACATTTCCTAAAATGCCATTCTGAGGTATTATAGCTGTTGATTCTTTTTTGTATTTTTGTCCTCCTACTAGATTTAGCCAAATCACTTAACACTTCTAAGCTTTGATGTCTTCCTTCTGTCCTCTGAGGGTTAAAATCTGCCTCAAATTTATTTATTTATTTATTTATTTATTTATTTATTTATTTATGTTCATTTGAGGGGCAGAGAGAGAGAAAGAGAGAGAACAAACTACCCCATCTGCTGGTTCAAATGTCTACAACAGCCCAAGCCAAAGCCAATAGCCAGGAAGCTAGAAACTTCTAGACCTCTACACGTGTGACAGGAAACCAACTACTTGAGCCTCACTTTGCTTCTCCCAAGGTCTGCATTAACAGAAAGTTGAAATCAGGAGCAGAGCCAGGACTCGAACCTGGGCACTCTGATATATGATGTGGGCATCCAAAATGGCATCTTAACCACTAGGCCAAATGCCAACCCCGTGATTACAATGATTACATGATTAGAATTTGAAAGTTTCTAACAGCAGGCCTGACACATAGAGATGCTCAACAAAGGTGGATTCTTTTTCTCTGTTTAATTTTATTCACTGGGCTTCTCTTCCTGCTAGCTGGAATTTTAAATATATTATATCCCCATAAATTTCTCTCAGAATAACTTGGCTGTGCCGAGCTTCCAGTGAAAACAGACCCAGGCCGGCGCCACAGCTCACTAGGCTAATCCTCCGCCTTTCGGCGCCAGCACACCGGGTTCTAGTCCCCGTCGGGGCACCGGATTCCATCCCGGTTGCCCCTCTTCCAGGCCAGCTCTCTGCTGTGGCCAGGGAGTGCAGTGGAGGATGGCCCAAGTGCTTGGGCCCTGCACCCCATGGGAGACCAGGAGAAGCACCTGGCTCCTGCCATCGGATCAGCGCGGTGCGCTGGCTGCAGCGCGCCGGCCGCGGCGGCCATTGGAGGGTGAACCAACGGCAAAAGGAAGCCCTTTCTCTCTGTCTCTCTCTCACTGTCCACTCTGCCTGTCAAAAAAGAAAAAAAAAAAAAGAAAAAAAACCAGACCCTTTGTGTTGCTCAGTGTTCTTCCCTGGGGACAAACTCATGCTCTCCAAAATAAGGAAGCAATCAAATTCCAAGATCTGGAAGATCCAAGCCAATGTTTGACTGGCTCTAGCAAGGTTATTCCACATGTATTGAATCTATACAACATGGAAGGAGAGTGAATTGTGCTTCTTTCAGAATTCCACACATTTCACAAAAGAATGAGATGACCTTGTTACTAAACTTGTACTATACTTGGTATTATGAGGGAGATATTCCAGATGTAACAAAATAAAGCAATGAGTAGATTAATGGCACCTGCAGGGGACTGGACACCCCCAGCTGACAGACCAATCCAGATATCTTGATTTCCCTTTCTTTATCATTCCTGCAGTGAGGACTCAACAAGCCAACCCTGATTCCAGTGACTCTTCATCTCTATAACAGATGGTTGTGAGATCTCCATCTGAGCGAGAGTAACCTACCTCTCTCAACCTTGAATAAAGGACTGCATAGATTTACCAGACCCATGCTACAACTTACCTTAGGTTTAGAATTAAACTACAGCCTATATTTATAGAATTACTGCCTGGGAAGTCCTCTAAGAGGGAAGAAAGTATTTCAAGTCATGCCTGAAGCACTTCTCTTAATGATGGCCCAACTCTAACCCTTGACATCTTGAAGGTACACTGACCAGTGTCCTAGCTGTGCACACTTGGATTTTTCTAGAATATGTCTCTGTCATAAATTATTTGTTTTCTTCCATGTTTGCTTTTAGTTCTCTCAGATGTAAAGGATGACTTGTTGGCAGCAATAACAATTACCTTTCTGTCCATCTAACTACAGGAATTTAGAAAACAGTTTGTTTTAGTGATAGAAAATTCTATCATTGCATAACCAGCAAGAAAAAAACATGTTGTGCCATGCTTCCTCTTTGAGAGCTAAGTCCCTCGTACTCTAAGGGAGAGCTTCATTATACAGCTCTTTTCTATCACCAGCCTTTCTTTAGTAGAAAACAGTTTAATGTTTGACAGCTTTGAATCGCTTTTTCCCCTCTTTTCAACAACTCTTTAAACAGTCTGCTACAAAACAGGAAACCACACATCTCCACCCCAGCACAAGCCACCATATACCAACACCTCCCCTATCAGCTGGGATCTGCAGCATCTCTGCTTCTGAGTTTGGCCAGATGCCGGCTCCTACCTAGTAGGAAACCCCTTGAGGCACTCCCCAGTAGGTAGTCTCCCAGTCCTTCTCCAGAATATTCAGGATTTTATTTCTGGTTGCTTTGCACAGACCAAGCCCTCCCTCCTGGAGCTGCCTCCCCTGAGTCATTGCTACCATTCCTTGCTCTGACTTCCTCTTCTCTGCACAATTTTAGCACTTTCTTATCATGAAGTTTGTTTTAAAGGAGAACTGCTTCCCTGAAAAGTAAACTGGAGAGGGCAGTTGCCTACTTTACAGATTCTCTGCATTGCTCATTGCCCACCAGGAGCCTCCTCGACCCCAAGGTATTTCAACTTACGTTCAGTGCTTCACGTCTCTGTCCGGGGCGCCTCTGTCTCTCAACTCTGACTTCTGAGTACTGGCAGTTAGAACAGGAAGGAAGTTAGTGAGAAAAAAAAAAAACTGTCTTAAACCTACTTGAAGAGGAAGCCCTGGACTGTCTCAAATCCTGTTCTTTTGCACTGCCTATCTCTTCATCAGCCAACTCAGAGCAGCATTCTCATCAATTAATGGCACATGTGGTAGCACGACAGACCATGTGACATGGATATGCATGAATGTGCATGCAAGGGTATGGGGCCTGTAGCCATGAGGATTATGAATAATTGTGCAGATATGTTTCAAAATCAAGTCCTCTCAGCACATAAGTGTGGGGAGGAAAGTAACCTAAACCCAGTAGCAATAAATTCTCACGGGCTCTACTTTGTATCACTAACTTCTGTTCCTATTGGGTCCCTGCCAGCTTCTTTATCAGCCAGTTATGTTGAAAGTTTGCTGGCAGTGAATGCGAAGTGGAAATTATGAGTGTTAACTCCATCTACTTGCTCCTAAATTTAGAAATTTGTCCTCAAAACAGATTTTTGGAGTTTTGTTGGTTATAATGTTAAGATGGAGCTCTGTATTGCACCACAAGCAACTCAGGGTTGTTTATAGTGTTTGGTATTTTTTTTCTTCAAATGAAGCAAACAAAAAAGCTAAAGTGCTTAGAAATGTGGATTGCAAAATAAAGTAAAACTTCATTAATTTGTAGTTCTCTTACTCAGAATTTGTGCTAAAATTGACTTTGTATCACATTTGGGGAAATGGCTTATGATGTAATTTAAATGGGAACAAATTACAGAGGCCATATTTAAGCCATTTGAGGAAACTAAGAATTTTTGAACACCCAAACCACATTAACTCTGTACATTTTATTCCATACTGCTGTTGCCAATGAGAAGTTCTTATTTGTACGAATAGTTTAATATTTACATTGTACTGATACATAAGGGCATGTGGGAAATTCATATTATGAAAAAAAGCTCAGCATGGAGATCAAGTTTATTTGCACCAAAATAACTTATCTTTAATTTCATTTCCCAAAAAGTTTTTGAAGTATTTTTCTTTAGAACTAATTAAGCAAATATATTTTGAGAAACTGACATTTATTTTGATTTCATCTAAATGTACTGCATTTTCTTCAGTTCATTTTGTAAGTTGATGACACATTATATTTTATTCCTGAAGTCAATGAAATAAAAATAATCATTTGTTGTGAGAAGAGAGATTATTCCAGAAAAATGTAAAAAAGGAAAATATATATAATGAATACTGGTAAAAATACTAAAAACCTTATATAGATTTAGTGTTAAATCTAAAAATAATGTAGAAGATAGCCCTTGAAACAAAGTACGTAATTTTATTACAAATAAAAGCAAGTCCTAATACACATGAAAGGGAGGCACACTTTTTAGTTCTGCACTCTCCAGAAGGGACACATTGCTTCATTCAGTTTATCTCTTGAGCATCTGTTCTCTTCTAGGTGCTGTTGTATACACTGACGTACAACAATGGACAACAGAAAATTACTGTGGAATTCATGTTTCAGTAGGAGACAGACAATCAGAAACTAACATAGGTAAAGTAAACTAACTGGATCAAGAAAGATTTAAAAATCAGAAATGATGAAGTCATGGTCTAGATATCACTCCCCCATTTCTCATGCCTTTAGGGAGGACAGTACTAGTCAAACATGATATTTTTCTTTTATTCTGTAAAGGTTTCCTCTATTTTTCTTTAAAGGTTTATTTTTATTCCTTTATTCTTTTTTTTAATTATTTATTATTTATCTGAAAGGCAGAGTTACAGAGGCAGAGGCAGACAGGAGGTCTTACATCCACTGGTTCACTCCCCAAATGGCTGCAACAGCCAGAGCTGGGCTGATCTTGAGCCAGGAGCCAGGAGCTGCTTCTGGATGCAGGGGCCCAAGGACTTGGGCCATCTTCTGCTGCTTTCCCAGGCCATAGCAGAGAGCTGGATCAGAAGTGGAACATCCGGGACTCGAACCAGCACCCACATTGGATGCTGACAATGCAGGCGGCAGCTTTACCCACTAAGCCACAGCACCGGCCCCAGTACTCCTTTATTCTTTAAAGCTTTATTTTTATTTATTTGAAAGGTAGAATAACATATACACATGCATGCGCACACACACATAGGGGGAGAAAGTGAGAGTGAGCAAGAGAAAGAGTAAGCGTCCATCTGCTGGTTTACTTCCCAAATGGCCACAACAGTCTGGGCTGGGCCAGGCCAAAGGCAGGAATCAGGATCTCCTTCTGGGTCTCCTGTGTAGATGCTGGGGCCCAAATACTTGGACCACCACCCGCTGCCTTCCCAAGTACATTAGCAGGGTACTGGATCGGAAGTGGAGCAGCTTGGACTCTAACTGGTACTCAGAAGGGATGCTGGCATCACAGGTGGTGGCTTAATCCACTGCGCCACAGAACCTGCCCTTCACAAGTTTTCTTAATGCAGAACCTTAGGCACAGACGTTCGAGGATATGCAAGCCCCCAGAATGTCTGCAAAATCAGTACATATATGCATAGTATGTTTACATTTGTGGGAAAGGCAAAGGCATTCATAATTTCATCAAATTATGAGGTCTATAACCTCAAAAGGATTGGCAATTACATTTAAATCCTTCTCTTGATGATACAATGCTGGATTTTCAGTAAGTTGGAGAGCAACTGCCAGGATCTCCCAAGATAGCTCCCAGCATCACAGGACAGTCTCCTCAAAGTTACCTTTCCTCATTGTCCTTCTGTTGCAGGTTTAGTTCATACCAGTTAAATCAGATGCAAAAACTGAGAAGAAGAGACTCTTTTAAGAGAATTAAAGTGGTGGACACCCCACTCCTAGCCCATGCTGACAAAGTGTTATGTTCTGAGACTCCCTTCCCCATAACTAAGCTTCTTTAAGCATAAGAGAATGCCTGCTCTGGTAATAAGAATGCTCCTACTCTAAGTACTTTAGCACTGCAGTGCCAAATGAAATCATCAGACCTTGGAAACCTGTGTAAGAATTTCCAGGAAAATGATCAAAGCTTTGAAGTATTTGCTGGCTTTTTCTTGACATTACAAAAAATAGAAGTGAGGGCCGAAACTATGGCATAGTGGATTAGGCCACCTCTTGCAATGCCAGCATCCCATATGGGTGCCATTTCGAATTCAGACTGCTCAACTTCTGATTCAGCTCCTTGCTAATGCACCTGGGAAAGCAGTGGAAGGTGCCCCAAGTGCTTTGGCCCTTGCACCCATACCAAAGACCCAAATGAAACTCCCAGGCTTTTTTTTTCTCTCTTTCTCTAACTCTGAATTGGGGTGAGGCGGGGAGAGGAAAAAAAGAAGTGAATGGCAAATTCTAGGTAAATCTTTGGCAAGAGCCTGAAAAAGTAAGAAGTGAATGATGACTGTTGAGACTTTCCTTTTTTAACAGAAATATTTTGTTGATGCTACAAATAGAGACAATCAATGCCCAGAGAAGGCATTCTGCCTTGAGAGCTACCCATTCTGAGATGTGTCCACATCAGATTCACCATGCCTTGGGTGGATGAGAGAGTTGCAGTTCAGGAAGACACCCTGGTTCTGTCTCTTCCTTACATTGCGTTCTTGGGCCAGTGGTTTTATTTCTTGGAGCTTCATTTTTCTCATCCATAAAAGAAGAATGAGTTCAGCATTCAGCATTGCTGAAGACTCGGAGGTACTGTGTGATAAGCATCTAGCAGAGTTTCTACATCAGAGAACATAAATGATTCAGAATGAGAAAATGATCTTCACCATCATTTCCATATTACATTTTGATCCTTCTTACTGCAAATCAAATATTAGGATGACTGATGAGAGTAATTTGCACCTAGGTGCCACATCAGCATACATATGAGAGTATCTCAAAAAGTTCATAAAAATATGGAATTAAGGCCGGCGCCGTGGCTCACTAGGCTAATCCTGTGCCTGCGGCGCCAGCACCCCGGGTTCTAGTCCCATTTGGGGTGCCAGATTCTGTCCTGATTGCTCCTCTTCCAATCCAGCTCTCTGCTGTGGCCTGGGAAGGCAGTAGAAGGTGGCCCAAGTGCTTGGGCCCTGCACCCGCATGGGAGACCAGGAGGAAGCACCTGGCTCCTGGCTTCGGATTGGCGCAGCTCGCCAGCTGTGGCAACCATTTGGGGGTGAACCAATGGAAGGAAGACCTTTCTCTCTGTCTCTCTCTCTCACTATCTAACCGCCTGTCAAAAAAAATATGGAATTAAAATATAGCTCTATCTTGGTGCAAAAAATGTTTAAATCCATGCATAAATGAGAGTCTTCAAAAATTCATGAAAATAGTTTATTATGAAAACACTATGCATGGATTTCAAAAATGCTTTTCCCTAAAATGAACTCATCTCTTTAATTCCATTTTTTTCCTCATGGACTTTTTTTTTAAAGATTTGTTTATTTATTTGAAAGTCAAAGTTACACAGAGAGAAAAGGTAAGGCAGAGAGAGAGAGAAAGAGAGAGAGAGAGAGGTCTTCCATCTGCTGGTTCACTCCCCAGTTGGCTGCAATGGCTGGATCTACACCGATCCAAAGCCAGGAGATTTTTCCAGGTCTCCCACGCGAGTTCAGGGGCCCAAGGAGTTGGGCCATCCTCTACTGCTTTCCCAGGCCATCACAGAGAACTGTATCAGAAGTGGGGCAGCCGGGACCCGAACCAGCGCCCAAATGGGATGCTGGCACTCCAGGTGATGGCTTTACCCACCACGCCACAGTGCTGGCCCCATGAACTTTTTTTTTTTTAAGGTTTATTTATGTAGTTGAAAGGTAGAGTTTCAGAGAGAGAGCAAATGACCGAGACAGAGAGAGATCTTCAGTTTCTTGGTTCACTCTGCAAATGACCACAAAGGCTGGGACTGGGCCAGGCCAAATCCAGGAACCTGGAACTCCATCCAAGTCTCCCATGTGGGTGCAAAGGCCCAAGGACTTGGGTCATCTACTACTGCTTTACCAGGTATATTAGCTGGAAACTGGATCAGAGGTAGAGCAGCAGGGACTTGAACTGGTGCCCATACGGGAAGATAGTGGTACAGTTGGCAGCTTAACCTTCTGCACCACAATGCTGGCCCATATTAAGCCATTTGAAATACACTCATATATCTCTAATATTACATTCTCCTTCTTTGAAGTTTTCCACCACTGATCAAGGACAAATGTGTGATTATTGTCTGAACTCCTAGAGTGTGCATTGTTTATTCAATATAATTTAGTACTTTGGGAAACACTGCTTTGTATTGTCAAGTGATTCTTTTCTGAATATTATACTAATTTCTTCATTCAAATACCAAATGCTTGAGGAAAAGGTTGTTTCTTCATACTTTGTATTCCTTATGGTTTCTAGAGGAATACTTGACTGAATTATGCAAGAACGTGAGTAAAATTCTTCAGGAGAAAAATATTTATCTAGAGGCCGTTGTTGTGGCACAGCAGGTTCGGCCGTGGTCTGGCTGCGACACTAGCATCCCATATTAGAGCCCTAGTTAGAGCCACAGTTGCTCTTGCTTCTGATCCAGCTCCCTGGCGTTGTACCAGGGAAGGCAGCAAAATAAATTCTAGGTAGCAGAAAGTGGTTGGACCCCTGCCACCCACGTGGGAGACCCAGATGTTGTTCAGGCTCCTAGCTTCGGCCTGGACCAGCCCCATATGCAGCTATATGGGAGGTAAACCTGATGATTGAAGACTCTCTCTCTTTTTCTCTTTCTAACTCTGCAATTCAAATAAACAAACAAATAAGTAAATCTTTAAAAAGACATAAGTGTGTCTAAATCAGATAGCCCCTGCTCCATGTATTACTCTTGTGAAAGTTTCTCCCTACAGATGAGTGTGAATATACAACAGCCACTGAGACCAACTTTTCTTTTCCTTCTTTTCTTCATATTATAGTACATGTGATACATTGGAGTATATTTTCTGTATTTCATAGCCTTGGCATAAAGGCCTAGTATTAAATTCAACAAACACTTAAAAATTCCTGGTTATATGCTAAGATCTATGTACAAGTGCAGAGTTAAACAAGACACTGCCCTAGACCTCAAGTTCATATGCTTTAAGGAGGAAGATAGAAATAGAAAAACATAAAACTTTTTACGAACGCAGGAAGAAAAAATGTGCATGAAATTGTGTGAGTACTAGTAAGAATATCAAGGAAGGCTTATTTGAAGAAGTGACTACAATGCTCTGTCTAAAAAGATAGTGAGTTGTTGGATAGCTGGAGTGGGAAATCCTGGGAATAAAAGAGAAGACATTAGAGGTGGAAGAAAAACAAGAGCAACAGCATGACATCCTAAAATTGTGTGATATTCACAGGTTATTGTATGTGAGAATTTCAAGTTTGCTGGAATGTAAAGTGCACACTGCATAAAAATGAGCAAGGTGCCTGAAGAAGGGTTCAGATCACATTGATAAGGAATTCATTATTGTTCCCATCAGCAATGAGAGCTACTGAAAGTAAAGGAAGGACATGATCAGTTTTGTGATTTTCATAGTTTACACTGGTAAACTGGTGTGGATAAATTATAGATTCTGGATATTAGTCCTTTTTCAGATGCATAGTTTGTAAATATTTTCTCCCATTCTGTCAGTTGCCTCTTCACTTTGCTGTGTGTTTCTTTTGCAGTGCAGAGGCGTCTCAGCTTGATGTAATCCCTTTTGTCAATTTTGGCTTTGATTGCCTGTGCTTTCTGGGGTCTTTTCCAAAAAGACTTTGCCTATGCCAATGTCTTATAGAGTCACCATGATCAGGACACAGAACTCTACCATCCCCACAAGGCTTAGTTATTCTACCCTTATATGGCCACCTGCATGTCCTTCCACACTCACTCTTCCTTCATTGCCATTATTTTGGTCTGTGGATATCCACAAACAAAATATCCATATTCTAGCACCATTCATTAAACAGGCTATTCTTCCTTCATTGAATTGCTTTTGCACACACCTTTACTGAAAATCAATTTTGCATATTGGTGTATATGTCTAGGCTTTGCACTTTGTTTCATTGATCTGTAAGTTTTCATAAATGCTCTTTATAGGTTTTCCTTTCCTGCTTTTCTGTTTGCTTAAGATTTCTTTTTAAATCAAGAATGGGCTTTAGATTTTGTCAAATGCTTTTTCTTCATCAGTTAATAGGATTCCATGATTTTTCTTGTTTAGCCTGTTGATATGGTGGATTAAACAGGTTGATTTTTGAATATCCAGTAAGCCTTGCAAAACTGGAATAAATCCTACCTTTTCATGATAAATTATTCTTTTTTATTCATTGCTGTATTGATTTACTGATGTTTTAAGGATTTTTGCATCTAAATTCATGAGATACTGATCTATATTCTTCCTTCTTTTACTGTCTTGCTCTGGCAGTGTTAGGGTAAAACAAGCCTCATGAAATGAGTTGTGGATTGTTTCCATTTCTTTTTTCTGGAAGGATAATATTGTATTTTTAATTAATTTTTTCAAGAGAAACAAGATATAAGATATTATGGGGATCAGATTTGTTCAAGAGTTCTTAAAGTTTATAGAAACTGTGTATTATGAAGAATATTTTTGTACCAATAAGCCTTACCTTGTAATTCTACTCTTCCACACACGTTTTGAGGAACCCTCATCTTGCACATTAATTGTGTTCTTCTCAGGAGTCCCCTGTGCATTAGTCAGAGTGGAAATATCAGCCTAGGGGATTCCCAATATAAAAGAAAGTGATTCTAATGTCTGAGTACCTACTCACTGGTATTTTAAGAAGCACAAAAGAAAGATTAGAGATTAGCACTCATGTAAGCCTCTTATAGATCAGATAAATTTTTTAATTACCGTCTAATTACTTAGTACCTATCCCTTAACTCCTTTCCTACATGTTATTGGTAATCATTTTAATGAGTCTTCCAAGGGTCATTGAATTTATTACCTTCCCTGTCTCCTCTTATATTCCACACATTTGCTCTTTTCATTGTTCTTTCATTCCAGGCATCCCCCGATTCCTTCAGATCGGCCAATCTGAAACCAGGAGCCAGGTGCTTCCTCTTGGTCTCCCATGCGGGTGCAGGGCCCAAGCACTTGGGCCATCCTCCACTGCCTTCCCGGGCCACAGCAGAGAGCTAGACTGGAAGAGGAGCATCTGGGACAGAATCCAGAACCCCTACCGGGACTAGAACCTGGTGTGCCAGCAACGCAGGCAGAGGATTAGCCTAGTGAGCCACGGCGCCAGCTGTCTTGGACTTCTTTGACACCTCTCTTGGCAGGGAAGGGAAGGTGGACCTCAGTGTCACTGGAGATAAAATTCCAAGATCCCAAATACGGAATTCTCTGATGGCAGGCGATGGGAGAGGAGGGATTCACCTCGTTATAGGTGGGCCAAGATGACAGTGGTAGTTCCCTAGTCAGTCTTTGCTAGGTTGGGCAACTTTTTTTTCCCCAGTTTGATTGACTGGAGCAATATGGTTCTGGTATAATTTTTTTTTTTGTCTTTCTAGGTTGAACTTTTCTCATTTGTTTGTCTAAAGAGATCAAATTTTTGAAGAGGAGGATCTTGTTGTTGTTCACTCTTAGTGTTTCTGTTTGTCGCTTTTTACTTCATCCAATCCAGGGTATGCGAAAAAAAAAAAAAAATGAAAATCCAGAAACTTATTGCCATCTTGTTCATTGAGTCCTAAGGTCCCTATTTGGTATGCCTTCTTTTCTCAAATATTTTAGAATATTGTTATGTTTGTTTCATATATAATATGTAGGATGTTTGGTTGTACTTAGCTTAAGGCATGGGAAGAAATTTGTCTATTTCATCCTAGTCCAGAAGCAGAAGGAACATAGGCTTTTAAATCTGTAAGTCAATTTAAAATTTTTCTAATTCTAAGTTGATAGTCATATCAGAATCACTCTACAATTCCTTTTCTAAATTATATCCTTGTCTTTTCCTCATGCTCTTTAGTTATTATTTATTCTTCTGAATGTCCTTGGAGAGAGAAGATATGTGACACCCAACAACACCCTCCCCTAATGTTGATACAATTGGATTAAAAATCCTGGTACTTATGAATGTGAATTGTCCCACTCAAGTATATTGGGATAGAAAAAGTTGAAATGTCTGGCAATCTTGAAACATTCATTTTCCATATGATGAAACTGAGTCTCAGAGAAGTGGTAATCTTCTCACAACATAGCTTGCCTGTGATCTAGAAGAGTACTTAAACAATGAAGTGCAAAAAATTCACCTTGGACCTGGTTAAAGTGCAGATTTTTATTCAGTAAGTCTTGAGCAGAACCCGAGGTCCTGCATTTTCAGCAAGTAACCAAGTGACGGAAATGCCGCTAGCAGCTTCAGTAACATCATTCTGTAAACTTAGAGCTCTTTAGGAATTACCCTTAGGAATTGCAATGCTTCACCAAGAAAAAGGAAGGTTTTGACAGATGAATATCTAAACATCTACATTCCTATATGTAGGAGCAGAGAAGATGTGAACAACGGAGTCACAGAGGAGAGTGTGGAGGGAGCCTTCCAGAAACCAAACACTTTCACAGGGTATTTGCTGCCTTCAAAACTGCTCTAATTTTGGTAAAGGCCATGAGAAAGCATATAAACAACTCTTAAGCTGTTTATCTGCTTGTGTAATCTGCTTGGGGCTGCAGGTTAAGAATCTTTTTCTGCCTAATAAGGATAAATTGACCTGCCTTCTCCATAGTTAGAGTGCTATTCTGTAATGAGTAACGGTCTGGGGAAGGCACACTGCATTTTACTGGCAAGGCATGGAAGTGACCAGAAATCATGGGTCTTTGTCTATGTCTGCTTTAGTAGAAACACAGTCAAATATGCCACTCTCCCCAACCATAGCCCTTGCTCCTAGTTCCACTATTAACTTGTATACACAGTCTGGAATAAATCACTTAATTTCTCTATGATAAATTTCTCAAAAGAACTTAATGATACTGGCATGTAGACCAAGTTCTATTTAAAGTCGTGTAGAGTGATATGCAAATTAATACTAGTGGCTCAATGCAATTGGAATACTGAGCCAAATGTCTCAGTGAGTTGGATTTTAGCCTGGATTCTGCACCCTGAAACCTTTGGGTATGGAATATGAAGCCATCAATTCTCAAATAAATGTCATCGGTTTTAGATTCCTAGTTATCACTTGGGCCCTTTCTCTGCCAAATATCACAGAATTTTATATCACTCTTTGAGGTTCCATCTCTCTAAGAAAATATACATAATATCGATTAGGAAGAGATACTGTGTTTCTCAATTATCATTGCTCACGAATGACCAGCATTCCCACTTCTCTAGAGTCCCACAAGAATTATGTTATTCTGTGTGTGCATGTGTGTGTGTGTTTGTATGTGTTAGACTCTGCATAGTTACGTGTGTGTGAGGGAAAGGGAAGGAATGGTGGCTAACAAGAACTAAAAATGGGAATGAAAAAGGACAAAGATAATCATCACAAACTAAAACTTTGCCTTTGGGTGTCAACGTCTTGTATGGGATTATGAACTCAGTGCCATTTATTGACAGGAGGGAGCCCTTGTTTGTTTTGCAAGGGTATCCAATTATCAGAAAAGTAGGCCTGTCCCAGTCTCACCCCATCTTCTTCCAACTTCTTTGTACCTGGATTGTTGTTCTAAGATTATGACGGTGAGATTAGGGAGCATGAGGGTATTACAGAGAGATAAATCAGGATGCAGAGATCCTTCTGTGTATTGTGAGGAAGGCAACTGGACAGCTTATAGGACAACATTCAGCTCTGTATTTCTCAGCTTCTGGTGAGTTTGAACAGGGTATAATGGAAGGGTGTTGAAGGGTTAAACTGGCTCTAAAACAAAGAATGATGAAAAGAACTTGATGGGTTGGAAGGCCTGAGCTAGGGCTGGAGGTGAACATGGGCAAGAACATGAAGGAAATACACCCAAACCTCCTCGTAATGCCAAGGACAAGTTAATGAGGGAAACCTGATTATTACAAGGTCACTGCAAACCTTGATTACTGAATTCATTTAGAAGAAACCCCAAACGGGTCCTCCCCTTTTGCGGCTTCATAGCAAACAGTTTTCTGGGAAAGGAGGGGTCTGTGGGAACTACATGACCACAGAGTAAACATTTCTTTTTGCTCCCAGGATGTGCTAGAAAACTCAGCCCGGGCACCCAGAAACTGAGAAGCCCATGTGAGAGTGTGGATAAGGAAAAAGCAAGCAGAGAGTGAGTTGAGTGAGTGTGAGGATGCATGCAGGGCACTGTGGGTGGCTTAGCTTTCTCCTGCGGAGGTCAAACTGTTTGTTTCATTCTGAGGCAAGGTGCTTGCTGGATTTTTACTTTGTTTATGGCTTTGGTTTGAATCTTGCTTAATTCTCCCTCCAAATTGATCCCATGTGCCTCAGCAGGACCCTGGAAGGTGTTTATGGGCCTATTCCCATTGGTAGAGTACTCAGTGCTCTTTCCTGTCTCCTCCAACCCCTGATCTTAGCCCATCAGTAGTGAAATTGTCTACCTGACTGTATCTTTGCTGAGAAGACAAGGTCAGGTACTGGAAGTCTAAGGTGATAACAGGAACATCAGCCAGCCAGTCTCAAGAATCTTATGAAGTTATTTTATCTTAGCTGGGATTGATGGAGGATCGGTCTCTGTAGCTTTATACAGCTGAACTTTGGTACCTTGGGTCTAAGGTGACACTAACTCCAGTTCCCTGTAAAGCTGTGCCTTGAAGTATTTAATGTTTCACTGCATAGACTTCTTTCTACAGAAAAGTTTGTAATCTTCAAAAGAAGAAGGGACTTACATTGCTTTAAAGACAGGAAAGCAGTCTGCCTCACAAAGGAATGAATTAATTGACATTTCTGGAAGAAAAAAGTGTGAAGCCCCCTCTTCTAGCTAAAATCAAGTCTGCTGTTAGATTTAGTGTTTTTCAGCTCAAGGATCCCCTTGGAATTTATTTTTTTTTTTAAGATTTATTTATTTATTTGAGAGAGAGAGAGAGAGAGAGAGAGAGAGAGAGAGAGAGAGAGCTTCCATTTGCTGGTTCACTCACCAGGTGGATACAATGGACAGGGCTGGGCCAAGCTGAAGCCTAGAGCCAGGAGTTTCTTCCAGATCTCCCACATGGATAGCAGGGACTCAAGCACCTGGGCCATCCTCCATTGCCTCTCCCAGGCCATTAGCAGGGAGCTGGATTGGAAGTAGAGCAGCTGAGACCTGAACCAGTGCCCATATGAGATGCCGGCATTGCAGGCAGTAGCTTTGCCTGCTATGCCACAACACTGGTCCCTGGAATTTCTAGGCAAGCACAATCAGGGTGAGTTTAGTGTTGGTGATTTCTGTGGTCAACAGGATTGGCTTCCAAGGCAGAAAGGTGTAAATTGTTCTGCTCTTCCCAAAGGTTTTACAGAGAGAGCTGAAGAATAAATCCATGACAGTAAAGCCACAGGAATTGGCTTATTGTGCTTGTGGCACAAAAACAAAACATTGCACATTTAAAAAAATTCACAAAATAAAATAACAAATATTATCCATGGTGCAAGTCCTGAGGGTCATGAGGATCTGAAGATTAACCTGGCAAATGTTATGCAGCTCTTTCTTGAGATTTCTTATATGTAATGTACAAAACATAGAATTAAACATGAACGCTATTTAAACCACAAGGTACAGCTTTAAGGTCACATAAACATACAGAAGAAACTTGCCGGGAGAAAGAAAAGTGTAATCAGGGAAACACTTAAGTCAAGTGAAATTTTATTTTATTTTATTAACTGCTATTGGGGATATCAAAGGAACTCAAGGAAGGCTTCTTAAGACACAATTTTAAGTTCAGAAACAAATTAATGTTTGGGGCCTTTTAAAAAATAAATTAATAAATCTTTAAGTTTTTTTTATTTATTTGACAGAGAGGAAGAGATGGGATATATATATATATATGTATATATATATATATATTTCTCTCTCTAGAGAAGAGAGAGAGAGAGAGAAACTTCCATCTGGTGGTTCACTCCCCAAATGGTTGCAATGGCTGGGGCTGGGCTAGGCCAAAGACAGGAGCCAGGACTTCATCTGGGTCTCTCACATGGTGCAGAGGCCTAAGGACTTGGGCCATCTTCTGCTTCTTTCCCAGGCACATTAGCAAGGAGAAGAATTGAAAGTGGAGCAGCCAGGACTCAAAGCAGTGCCCATATGGGATGCTGGCATCACACACGTCACAGGCAATGGCTTAATCCATTACGCCAGAGAACTGGACTATTTGGGGACTTTGAGGGCAGCAGAGGATTACCAGGCAAGTGCTAATGACAGTTATCTCTCTGGTTCATGACAGGGGCTCTTCAGGGGCTCCTGTTGGCCCAGGAGAAGGAAGGTACAGAGTCCAGGTGAAAATGTCATCACTACAGATTTAATCTATGACTGCCTTGAGTCCCAGAAGACATAGCATTGCACTTTTCCCCACTCTACTTATGTTATCTCCTTTAACTTTCCTATAACCCTAAAAGGAAGGTATTATTTGATTGATTTTATAGATTAAATGAGGCCCAGAGAGGAGTGTGCAGTGAATCTAAAGTCACATAGCTAATTTTATGGAGCAGGAATCTGAAACTGTGTCTATTTTATTCCCAAGAGGTTCCTCTTTAAACTGCAAATTGTAAATTGACTGATGAGATTCACTTTAGCTCCAACATTATTGAACTCTAGATTCAGTGTAATAAGATCGTAGTTCAGGTTGTCAGATAAAAATTTTGAATATCAGATAAGTAACATTTTTTAGTATAAGTATGTACCATGAAATATTCAGAATATAGTTTTACTGAAAATCATTCATTTTTTGTTTACCTGAAATTCAAATTTAACTGAGTGACTTTTTTTTTTTTTTTTGCTAAATCTGGAAATCTTAGTCCTAGTAGGCTCTACAGACAAGACCAAAGAAAAGTTTGTGATTTCTCACTACATTGAACTACAATGTATGAAAATCTTGATCTGTGAGGATTTCTCCAGTTTTCTTCTCTGACTGTAGCAGAGCTAGGATGTATCTGTTACTGGTGGGACACTGAGCATGATGCTGCTTTTGGCTGCCCTCTAAAGATCCCAACCACATGGCGGAGAAGCACAAACCTTGCTTGTTGACCAGGGCTAGTGAGGTCCATAGCACAAGAATTGTATTCAGTGAGCAGAGGAGCTGGCAGGGCATTTCCTGAAGGCACTGAGGGCTTTGTGAGGTGAAGACTAGTGGGTGCCCTCTCTGTGGTCTGATGGAGAAGTCACAGGGTCATGGTCTCATGACCCAAGTTCAAGGTGTTTGTTTTCATCAACTTATCCACTCATTCAACTCACTTATATATTACTCATTTAAGTAATATATGACACACCTACGGCATTGGGCACAGTTACAGGTTCTGAGACTACAGAAATAACCCCAAATCCAAAAAACAGCCCTATGGAGCACATTCCAGTGATGATGAAGACAAGATTCACCACATGAACAGGTGAAATAGCACCCTGGCAAGGTGTGCAGTCCCTGCGCCCACCTCATAGATTAGTTGATGCATTTCCATTGAACACTGAGGACTTGCAGGAGAGAATGGAAAAATAAATGGGGCTGGTGCCACGGCTCACTAGGCTAATCCTCTGCCTTGCGGCGCAGGCACACTGGGTTCTAGTCCCGGTCGGGGGGCCGGATTCTGTCCCGGTTGCCCCTCTTCCAGGCCAGCTCTCTGCTATGGCCCGGGAGTGCAGTGGAGGATGGCCCAAGTACTTGGGCCCTGCACCCCATGGGAGACCAGGATAAGTACCAGGCTCCTGCCATCGGATCAGCAGGGTGTGCTGGCCGCAGCGCGCCAGCCGTGGCGGCCATTGGAGGGTGAACCAACGGCAAAGGAAGACCTTTCTCTCTGTCTCTCTCTCTCACTGTCCACTCTGCCTGTCCAAAAAAAAAAAAAAAAGTAAATGGGGAAAACAAGGAGAAATATCTTGGAGGCAATGATAACAATTTAAACTTGATTTTAAGGTAATAAAGAAAATTTATGATCTTCAAGTTAAGCAATAGAAGTTTTTTTATTTTCCATTTTTATTTAATGAATGCATTTTTACATAGATACTACTTTAGGAATATAGTGGTTCTTTCCCCCATACACCCCCCTGTGTCCAAATACCGACAGAGTCTATGGTCACAAAAGGCTTCCATAGCGTTGGCAGCCCATGGCAAGAGCCTCGGATGATCACTGACATCATAAAAAAAGTTAATTGATAAAGGAACAACAGTAGTCACTGTGCACTTGCTTCTCAGGTAGGACCTCTGTCCCAATTGAATTATAATATGAGAATCGACTGCAAATTCTTTCCCCAAACTATACTCTATATGTTGTGTGTGGGCGTGGGGGCAAATTGTTGGTGTATGATTAGCATAGAGTTGGTTCTCTGTTTATAAGGTCATACTAAAAATGATCCATAATGAAGAAGGAGATGGGAGAGGGAATGGGAGGTGGGATGGGAGCGGAGGCCATAAGCAAAGTAGATGTTCTCTTCTCCCTTCAGAGCAGGGTGTCTCCTTCTTTGATGACCCTTTCTTTCTTCTGAGGTCTCACAGAGATCCTCCATGTAGGATACTTTTTTGTCACAGAGTCAACAATAGAAGTTTGAAAGGATGACAGTGTGGCACGAAAACAGAGCTCTGGTTAGTATGAGCCAGCTTTTGTCAGGGAGGATTGAATCTAAGAATATTGGCATAACTATGATGGGTGAAAGAATCCTTCCGCAAGCAGAGCTCCCAGGCATGAGATTAACAAAGGCAATGGACCAGGAGTAAGGCTATTTGGAAGCTCTTCAGACCTTATCAGAATCTTCCTTCCCAGGATACGTTTTGTCAATTGCTATCAAAGAAAGGGAGAAAAGAAAAATATGTCATCCTAATGCTTATTGTATTTATTTATTTATTTATTTATTTATTGACAGGCAGAGTGGACAGTAAGAGAGACAGAGAGAAAGGTCTTCCTTTTGCCGTTGGTTCACCCTCCAATGGCCGCCGTGGCCGGCGCACTGCGGCTGGTGCACTGTGCTGATCCGATGGCAGGAGCCAGGTACTTATCCTGGTCTCCCATGGGGTGCAGGGCCCAAGCACTTGGGCCATCCTCCACTGCACTCCCTGGCCACAGCAGAGAGCTGGCCTGGAAGGGGGGCAACCGGGACAGAATCTGGTGCCCTGACCAGGACTAGAACCCAGTGTGCCGGCACCGCTAGGTGGAGGATTAGCCTATTGAGCCACAGCGCCGGCCATATTGTATTTATTTTAAAGTTTATCTTTGTTGTTAATAATTTGCTTTGATTTGTGTTTGAAGAATCACAGTGCACATTTATTTATTTATTTTTAAAGATTTAAAAAAAAATTTTTTTGACAGAGTTACAGAGAGAGAGAGAGAGAGAGAGAGAGAGAGAAAGGTCTTCCTTCCATTGGTTCACTCCCCAAATGGCCTCTATGGTCAGCGCACCACGCTGATCCAAAGCCAGGAGCCAGGTGCTTCTCCTGGTCTCCCATGCGGGTGCAGGGCCTAAGAACTTGGGCCATCCCCCACTGCCTCCCCAGGCCACAGCAGAGAGCTGGACAGGAAGAGGAGCAACTGGGACAGAATCCGGTGCCCATATGGGATGCTGGTGCTGCAGGCAGAGGATTAACCTAGTGCGCCACAGCGCCGGCCCCCACAGTGCACATTTAAGTTGTCATAAGTTTATTTATTTTTTGTTTTTTGTTTTTTGACAGGCAGAGTGGACAGTGAGAGAGAGAGACAGAGAGAAATGTCTTCCTTTTGCCGTTGGTTCACCCTCCAATGGCCGCCGTGGCCGGCGCGCTGCTGCGACTGGCACACCGTGCTGATCCAAAGGCAGGAGCCAGGTACTTATCCTGGTCTCCCATGGGGTGCAGGGCCCAAGCACTTGGGCCATCCTCCACTGCACTCCTGGGCCACAGCAGAGAGCTGGCCTGGAAGAGGGGCAACCGGGACAGAATCTGGCGCCCCGACCGGGACTAGAACCCAGTGTGCCGGCGTCGCAAGGCGGAGGATTAGCCTAGTGAGCTGCGGCGCCAGCCAAGTTGTCATAAGTTTAGGGGATACCATACTAGACATGTTTTGGATAAAAGAAAATGGACGATTTCTGAAAAATGGGTGGCAGAGAAATGGAGTTACAGGACAAACTTACTACTTAATCGTCCTACATTGACTTCTCTATTTGCATGTGCAGGTATGTATTAGGATGCACTAAATGTATTCTTAGGTGTTGGCAACCCTGGACCAGAGCTTCTCCTATGCAGATGACTATGTTACCCTGCAGAACTGAAAAAAAAAAAAAAATCCCTGGATTGGGAAGACATTGAACATAGAGGTAAAACACAGATTAAAATACCTGCATCACTGCATCACACCATGGAGTACCTGGGTTTGTTTCCCAGATACTTTTGTGTCTCTGGCTCTGATCCCAACTTCTTGTTAATATTGACCCTAGAAGGCCCTGGTCACAGCTCATGTATTTGAGACCTGGCCATCCGGGGAGACCTGGATTGAATTCTTGGCTTCAGCTGGGCCAGCCTCAGCCATTCTGGATATTTGGGTAGTGAACCAGAGAATGGGAGATCATTCTATTTATTTGTCTCTCTGCCTCTCAAAGAAATAAAAATTAAAACCAAGTCTCTGAATCACATGATGATTAAATTAAGTAAGGACTATTAGGGGCAGTCAATAATCAATAACCATTTGGAATCACATTATTTTGTAGCTGGATAGAAGAAAATGTAAAACTTAAAGAACCCATAGGTGCTGTAAGACTGTAGATACCATTGAGTCATTTCCATCCCTTTACAAATGGCAGAACTAGTGGCCACAGAGGAGTATAGCACTGATCATTTTGGGTAGAACGCTAGTGGCAGATTAATTGAAAGAACTTATTTACCTAGATTTTGGAGTTTTTTTTTCTAATTTATTGATTGTCAGTTTACTCCCCACAATATTGAATGTCTCCATTGAATCATATCATATTTTCTCAAAAATCCTTCTAAAAGATTGTAACTTTTCCCCTTTGGTGTCAACACAATTCTGAGCTGCTTTATCGAAGTACTTTTCTTCCCCAGTTTATGTGAAGGTCTAATAATCCAAGGTTCCTGGGATTTAAGGCTCATTTCTTTTTCCCACTGTCTTAGGAGCCTCACAGGGAAACAGCCACCCAAGAACTTCAAAATGAGTGACAACAACACAGCTTTGGCTCCTCCAACTTCAACCCAGGGTCCCACCACTCCGCGCAAAGGCCCACCCAAGTTCAAGCAGAGGCAGACTCGTCAGTTCAAGAGCAAACCGCCTAAGAAAGGTGTGAAAGGGTAAGACCAAGATGGAAAAGAAAACTTGACTATTATTTGTTTACCACAGGGTTGCTTTGGTTTTGAGAAATTAAAGCTCACCACTTAACCATATTAAGCAACTTTACAAACATTTCCACCCCATTAATTTCTTTCCAGTTGAACTCAGTTTTTGCTGAATCGTCTTTAGCCTTGGTGTCTTTTTCCCTCTCAGCTCCTAGTTCTATGGCCAAATTCAATGTGGCAACAATATCCTTTGTGTTGGCCTTTCCAGGTGTTGTTTGTTTGTTTGTTTTGGGTCACTCCTTTTTGTCAAAATACCCTGCCCTTTATCTGGAATACTGACCCTGAGCCATTTCCAGAATCACAGCTTTTTTATGACTTCAAATCTTATGTCTTCAGTTTTTCATTTTTCTCTTCCTCCCTTGGCAAAACCCTAATCGATTTTCAGCACACAGCCCACATTTTAATTTTTTGAAGTCACTGCTGATTCTCTTACTCTCAAGTTTGCACTAGATAGTATTCAGCTATTGCTATCATAACTTGTATTCTTTTATGTTACGCTTATTTGTTTACATCTGTTCTCTGAAATTAGTAGCTTTCAGAGAGAATTTATTTTCCCCTTAACTCTCTGTGCCTCACACCTGACACACAATAGATGCTTAATTAATACTTTTGAGCAAGTGAATAAATGGATAAGATGGACAAGTTCATCATTTTCATTCCTTTCTAATCACCTTCTCTTTGAAATTTCTAGTTTGGAAGGTGAAGCTTGACCAAATTGTTTCACTGCTAGTTGCTTCTGGCTCTCAATGAACTTAGGCTAGATTTCTACAGGGGAGAAATCTCTCTCCAGTGGGCCATGGTAAAACCTGACTAAGTGACTTTTCTTTGCTCCACTTCATTATAAATAAAACAGGTTTTTCAAATACAAACACTAAAACCTCTTTTTCTTTAAACCAAGAGTTGCTCTGTAACTCCAGGATCCATTGCCTATGATCTCAGCTCATTTCTCTTTTGTTTTTTCTCATAGATTTGGAGATGACATTCCAGGCATGGAGGGATTGGGAACAGGTGAGCCACTCACAGATTTAAATGAGAACTTTGCACTTGAAGTTTTGTCTTCGTTATATACTTTAAGCCTCATGGGGAAGTTGACAGCCACAAGAAGTACCTAAGGCAGCAGATTTTTGAAGACATAGAAATGTGGGGATGTAGTTTACATTCCTAAGTAAGGACACGTGTGCCCAGAGAAAAACCTTAAAAGAAATCAAGGTAGGACCCAAAGTGTAACAGATCAACCTGGGAGAGCCTGTAATTGTAGGATTTATGGTAGCAAGTTGCTCATAGTTTATCTAGCCCAACTTTATTTTTCTGAAGAGAAATCTGAGACTTAGAGGAATTAACATGAGGCTACAGAGTAAGGTATTGGAAATAAGAGTGGGACCCGGAGAGCATTTCCCCTCTGCCAGGCAAGCCACCTGCTTACTGATTTCCTCTTTCTACATATCCTCAAGCCCAGACCAGGAGCCTACACTGAATACATTCAATACAGCTTTTTTCATAGGTTAAAATGTTTTCATTTGTTGGATAATGAGTTCAATCACTGTGTATTACTTTTTTAAAAAATTAATTGATTTTATTTTTTAGAATAGCTTTAGACTTACAGAAAACTTAAGCAGAAAATGCAGAAAATTTCTATATTACCTCTCTATCATTGCTCTCCCTCTGTACACAGTTTCTCCTACTATTAACACCCTATATCATTAGTGTAGAACATTTGTTATTTTTAAAAGATCTGATATTGATAAATTATTATTGTATTAACAGAAGTCGGAGTTTACACTAGGGTTTATTCCTTGTATGTACAACTGAGGGTTTTGAAAATGCATTATGTAATTTATCCACCATTACACTATGCTACAGAGTAGTTTCACTGCCTACTTATGTATGTTCCTCCTCCCCCTGACAACCACTGATTTTTTTTTATTGTGTATAGTTTTGCCTTTTCCAGAATGTCATCTAGTTATAATAGTACAGTAGGTGGCTTTCTGGACTGACCTCTGTCACTTATCAACATTCATTTAGGGTTCCTCCATGTTTTCATATGGCTTGACAGTTCATTTCTTTTTATTGTTGAATAATATTCCATTGTGTGGGTGTAATTTGTTTATCCTGGTGAGGTAGAGCTTGGTTGCTTCCAAGTTTTGGCAATAACGAATGAAGTTACCATAAACATTTGTGTGCAGTTTTTTGTGTAGACATAAGTTTTCAAGTCAACTACCATATTCATAAATGTCTTTACCTGGCTAATTCGGTGAATTTGATTTGTGAATGTATGGCACCCCTGGGAGCTCAGATAAATTTTCAAGCCTCTTTATTCAGCTCATGTGCTTTTCTTAGATCAACTGATTTTGTATGTTGGCCCAGACGTATCTAGACCAGCAAATTTGCTCCGGTCTCTGGACTTGCTTCTGCCAGCATCTTTGGAATAGTGTAAAGAAGTTTACACAAATTATGAGGGAAGATCTGATGGCTTTAATCTGTTTTTTGTCCCATCTCTACAACTGTATGGCTTTGCTAGTGATTTAATCTCTCTTGGTATCAGTCAGCTTCTTTGTGACTTGGGGAATAACATGTTATTATCTAAAACAAATGATGGGTTTGATTACATATGAGTATTTCAAAGTGTACAGAAACTGAACAGCAAGTCAGAGAAACACAAAGAACTCATTTGAATAGGAAGGGAGTAAGATCACAGATTCCCAGACCAGGGGAACTTAAAGCACTCCTAGTCCTCATTTCAGTCCTGGGCCAGACTAGAATTCCACTTCTGTTCTAATGCTTAGTGGTTATATTTTGGGGAGACTCTATGGTCAGTGAGTTGTACCCCAGTCAAAAGCCATGGGTAACTTCCAAAGAGAGGATGTAGAATGAAGACCACATATGCCTGGGTTCAATAATTAGGCAACAGATTCAATAACTTCCCAGTCACAAGGCCAAGGAACAGGAGAAAGGAATGAGGTGTCTCTGCCTGAGCATGTCTTTGACTTGCGGTGTAGTTGGTTTACTTGTTCTTCTTCCATCTCTTGTAGATATCACGGTGATTTGTCCCTGGGAGGCTTTCAGCCACCTGGAATTGCATGAGCTCGCTCAGTTCGGGATTATCTGAGGCACAAGAAGTTCCACTACTCTCAACAGCATCTGCTGTAACTTTAACTACTTTTATCCTATTGATCTGCCACAGTCTTGATGTTCAGTATTGGGAAGTGGTTTCTTGGGCTCACATGGTCATTTCTTATCTTTGGCTATTAAGAGTTCTCTTCACAGCTTGCAATGTAGCTGATCTCAGAATAGCCGATAAGAAGCTGTTTTATGTTAGGGCATCTAAAATATTACCATTTTTTCCTATCAGCTGGTTAAAAATCATCGATGTTTTCTCTATTTGTGTGTGTGTATGTGTGTTTGTGAATCCTTCAACTCATTTTGCTAAGCATTCATAAGGATTCGTAGTAGACTTTCAAGATAATATTTATGTGACTCTCCTCCCCTCCCCTTCTTAGTTGAAAAAGGAGATGCTTGCCTTGAATCTTACAGTAATGTTGATTAAATGCTAGATGCAAGTATCTGATGGTCTGTTCTGAGACCAATTAAACAAGGAAATCATAGCCACATAAGAAATAAGCATAGTTCATACAAAAGAACACAGGATTAAAATTCGTGTCTGAATTTTGCTTTGTAAATTTGCACATCATACACTCCCTAAATTTTGTTGAGTTAAGTTATCCAGAGGTCCCATCCGGTTCTAAATTGAGAAGATGGAGATTTAAACTCACAACCCTGACAATGTGAGCCTTCTTTTCAGGGTCCTGGTCCAGGAGTTTTCCCTTTTAATGAAATTATTCTGTTCACTCGATTAAGGTGAGAGCCACCAGTTAGTTGTACAGACATTGACTGGACTTAATGCAAATTAACAAAAAAAATCACTTTTAAACTGCCAGTTGAAAGCACTTTCATGCTATAAGGTTTAGACTCTGATGTGAGTTGAAACTTCTCAATAAAATGATGGTTTGCTTCTCCTCTGAAGTTGTGTCAAATGTAATGTACACACAGATATCTTTCTTCAACACTTTCAAGGTAATTGTGCAATTCACATGCTTCCTCTCTCTGAATTAGATGCCTTTCTACTAACAGTATGAATGTCTCCATTTCAGTTTTGTAATCTATGTCAAAAGAATGGCATAAATTAACTGGGAAGGCAGGATTGTAGAAAGGAAAGAGATTCAATTGTGTTCCTGGCTCAATTAATGAATTTCTCCATAATTTGGGGCAAAAATCTCATCTTTTATACCCTTCAGCTTGCCTGAATTAGATAATTAACCTAGGGTTTATGGTAGTAATAAATTCTGTGGCTTTGAGGTCCTTGGATACTACGTATGGGAATTAGAAGGGCTCATCATGCAAGAGAATATCTTTTTCTGTAGCTTCTCTGTTAGCTACTTTACATGAATGACCAAATTACCTTCTGGCCAAAGAACTAGATGTACAAAAGAAAAAGTCAGATATAAATTCAAAAGTGAAAGCATCATGCAAATAGGTGTAGGAGCGCTATGTGCTTCCCCTTCAGCAGGAAGTCCTGCCTCCACCCATGCACCTGTTTCCCCTCCTGACAAAGCAGGCCCTGCCCTCTTTAAATCAGCTGTCACATTTGACAACCATGCCTGCAGTCTCCACTTGCCCATCCCAGGCTATCTTTCTGTCAAAGAGGACTAGGTTCTTTTCTAACTGAGTGAGCTTCTGGGCCACATTTGGATTACTCACAAAGGCTTCTCTGAACATGAAGCAACTACTTTGACAGAACAGAATGCACCCAAAGGAATGTATCGAATGGCTAGGGCAGAGAAAGATCTAGAATTCATGCTGCATGAGGAATTGTTGAAGAAACCAGAACAGTTTAGCCCGGAGCAGAAAATGATAATTTCTAGCAAATATTTGAAAAGTTGCAGTGATGAAGCAGAATGAAGGGATGCTGTATCATGGAAGATGCCAGCTATTAGGGGTAAGCTGGAGGAGATATGATTTAAAGTCCACTTGAACTCTGGAATCTATTCTTTCTCTTCCTACCTGCTGTTTTCATCATTTTTATGTCTAGTAAGAACACCCTTAATGTATGGAAGAGATAAAGGTAAGTTGTTCCAGTGTGCTGGTGGCAAAGAGATATCAAACTCAAACAGGATTATTGAGAAAATGCTAAGGAAGGGAATTTTTGCAGACTTGGAAGGAATTAAGAGGAATCTGCGAAGGCTCATGTAATAATGAGGTAAGAAATTGTGGGGGAGCCATAACCAAGTATAGGCCTGAAGAAACTCTGAAAGCTCTGCTCTGACTTTAAGGGAGGGTCTCCCGATGAGGCTGTGGGACACAGTGTGGGGACCCAGATAACTCACAGTGATCCAGTAAGAGGCATGGGAAGGAGAGATGTTAGTATAATGGTGATTCTGAAAGCTCATGAAAAATGGAATTAAGAGATGAGTTTATTTTGGGGCAAAAACTTTGAATCCATGCAGTGTTTTTACAATATACATTTTCCATTAACTTTTTTTGAAATCTCATATTATTGATTTTCAATTTTTTACACTAAAATAAACTTATCTTTAAATACCATTTTCCAAATCTTTTGAAATACCTTCATAAATATCCCAACATTTTTCTTCTCCCATTCTCTGCTCTCTTGTTATTGCTTCCCATTGGCTAAATCTACCTGGAAGTCCGAGGACAAAGAATCCCACTGCTGGGGCCGGCGCTGTGGTGTAGTAGGTTAACCTCCGCCTGTGGTACTCGCATCCCATATGGGCACCAGTTTGAATCCCAGCTGCTCCACTTCTGATACAGCTCTCTGCTAAAGGCCTGGGAAAACAGTGGAAGACAACCCAAGTGCCTGGGCCCCTGCGCCCATGTGAGAGATCTGGAAGAAGCTCATGGCTCCTGGCTTCAGATCGGCCCAGCTTCGGCTGTTGTATCAAACCAGCAGATGGAATACCTCTCTCTTTCTTTCCCTCTTTCTGTCTGTAACTCTGCTCCTCAAATAAATAAATAAATCTTAAAAAAAAAAATGAATCCTACTGATGCAATCATTAACTTTCACCTCCTACAGCAAAGATTAGTTGCAGAAAAGGAGAGAGGGGATGTGAAGTGCCAAAGGCAAGATCCCTCCTGGGAAAGCAGTAGAATCAAAAAACAGATGATATCTGTTAGTCAGCAACTTAGCCATACCTATGTGAGAGGTCTTCAAACGCTTCATGGAAAATGTGTTGTGAAAAATAATACATGGGTTTCGTACTTTTTTTTGCACCAAAATAGACTTATCTTTTAATATATCTCTTTACACAAACTGTTTTTAAAGATTTATTCATTTATTTCAAAGGCTGAGTTACAGATAAAGAGGGAGACACACACCCATACCCACACCCACACCCACAAACACAATGAGAGAGAGAGAGAGAGAGAGAGAGAGAGAGAGAGAGAGAATCTCCTATCATCTGGTTCACTCCCGAAACTATCACAATGGCTGGGGCTGGACCAGGCTGAAACCAGGGGCCTGGAATTCCATCCAGATCTCCCTCTTGGGTGGCAGGGGCTCAAGCACTTGGGTCATGTTCCACTGCTTCCCCAAGCACATAGCAGGAAGCTGGATCGCAGGTGGAGTAGATGGGATGCCGTCAGCAGGCATGAGTGTCACAGGCAGTGGCTTAATCTGCACAAGGATGCTAGCCCCTCCATGAGCTTTGCAAAGTCCCCATGGATGTTTACAACCTTTAAAAGTGATTGTCAGCCCTTAAGTCATTCGAATCTGGCTGAAAAGTCCATGAGAGCATTTCAGGCATGGAAAGCCAAGACACTGTGGCAAAAAATGATCTACACAAAGGATCTCTGTTGAATAGGATCCCAGTGGAAAGAAAGGGCCATCAAAGAAGGATGTACTCTTCTCTGAAGGGAGGAGAGAAATTCCACTTTGCATATGGCCCTGTCTAAATACTGACAGAGTTTGTGGACTTAAAAGGCTTCCATAGCCTTGGCAGCTCATGACAAGAGCCTCGGGTGATCACTGACATCATAAATAAGAGTGTCAATTGTTAACAACAGAAGTCACTGTGCACTTGCTCCCCATGTAGGACCTCTGTCCTTAATGAGCTGTACTATAAGAATTAACAGTAAAACTTGCCTTCAAACAGTACTTTATACTTTGTCTGGGTGCAAATTTGAAATCTTTACTTAGTACAGAGTTGATTTTCTGTATATAAAGATAATTAAAAATGAATCTTAATGAAGAATGGGATGGGAGAGGGAGTAGGAGGTGGGACTGGAGTGGGGGTAGGAGTGCAGGTATGGAGGGAAGAAGCACTGTATTCCAAAAGCTGTACCTGGGGCTGGCGCTGTGGCATAGTGGGTAAAGCCACTGCCTGCAGTGCCGACATCCCATGTGGGCGCCGGTTCAAGACTTGGCTGCTCCACTTCTGATTCAGCGCTTTGCTATGGCCTGAGAAAGCAGTAGAAGATGGCGCAAGTGCTTGGGCCCCTGTACCCATGTGGGAGACCTGGAAGAAGCTCCTGGCTCCTGGCTCCAAATCGGCACAGCTCTGGCCATTGTGGCCAACTGGGGAGTGAACCAGCGGATGGAAGACTTCTTTCTCTCTCTCTCTCTCTCTCTCCTCTCTCTCTCCTTCTCTGTGTAACTCTGACTTTCAAATAAAATAAATAAATCTTTAAAAAAAACACAAAAGCTGTACCTATGAAATTTGTATTTATTGAATCAAAGCTTTCTAAAAAAAAGTGATTCTGTTGCACATCACTGGAGCAGAGGAAGGGCAGTGTCAAATAGGAAGAACACAATGGACAAGAGAGAGCAATAGCAGAGGAAACAATTTATCACAAAAGTTTAGAATTTGGAGAACTTAAAAAACACTGGACACCTCCCTCATGATAATCATCATCAAGGATCTCTTGCTAAAAGTACACTAAACTTTGGCCTCACTCGAGATTCTGATTAAGAATTTCCAGTGGATGGGGCAGGTGTTTCATGTAGTGGTTAAGATAGATGCCTGTGTCCCACATTGGAGTGCCTGTGTTCTAGCCCCGGCTCTGATCTGATACCTGATGATTCAGACCCTGGGAGGTAGCAGGTGATAGTACAAGTAGTCGGATCACTACTCTCCCACCAAGTGGGAGATCTGGTCTGAGTTCCTAGCTCCTGGTTTTGATCTGGCCCAGCCAGGGTACACATTAGCAAGAAGATAGATTTGAAGGTGGAGACAGGATACTCAGATATAGGGCACTCAGGCACTCAGATATGGGGTGTGGGTGTACCAAGCAGTGGCTTAACCTGCTGTGTCATAAGTCCTGCCTTATCATCAATTCCAGGTCTTATTAAGTTTTTGAAATATCTTTGTGTGAGGCTGAACTATCATCATTATTGCCAAGAGCTGACCTGTCATTGCCTCATACAGCCACCCTCCCCCTGTAGCTCTTGTCATCACTTGCTGTTCTCAGCTGCTTTTTCTGAATTGTGTGTGTGTGTGTGTGGTGGAGACTGGGGAGGGAGCGAGCTCTGATCTCAGCAGGTGAGGCAGGGACTTTTTTTTAATGCTCTACCCTTTTTTGCTTTCCTGTTATCTGGTAGAATTTGAGATTGATTTTGCCCATGATCTAGGCATAATCCCCATTTGAGTGAGCTCAGTAATACCACAGTCAGAAACAGTATCTAGGATAACTGTGTGCTGTGTAAACTAGTATGGTGCTTCTTTGCAGCTCTCAGTGAATTTGCCCTTCCATACACTTCATGGGGGCAGAGTGAGATGGATAAAAACTGAAATTTAAAAGCAAGGATCATAGTGGATTATCAACTTAAATCACAATCCAGAGGCCTGGTTTCTGTTTGGTTCTGCTACAAAGTACCTACTAGATAATCAGCTAATTTGCTTTCCTTCTTTGGACTCATTTGAGAATACAACAAAGATCTTGGGCTAAATGATCTCCAAGGTCCCATTCAACATAAAATTATAAAAATCATAAATCTCAATAATTTCAAACCTGAACAAACTGTTCCCTTATGACCAGAAGCCCTAAGGCACAAAGCCTCTGTTTTGAGTTCCTTGCAAAATGAAGTTTAATCACTGTTCACATTGTCTCTAGGCCATTGATGAAGTCAAATGGTAGGTAGTACTGCCACCTGCTGTAGTGAGCAAGTGCTTCACCACTTAGGAGACATTTCTATCATGAGACAGAAATCCATACAGCCAGTCCTGAATTTGTTCCCATTCTCTGCCCAATTTAAACTCTTGTAGTGCTTGGCTATGGAAAGGTTATATATGCAAAGGATAAAGATTATAAGGGTACAAAAGTGCACATGGTACAAAATAACTCTCATTTCCTCCCCTTTGTAGTGTTTTAAGATTTAGGTCATATAGAACTTACATATTTCTTCTTAATTAATTTCCATTATAAATAACACTGTATTTGATATTGGTTATTGTTTGCATATATGTAAGTTATCAACATTTCTAGGTTAATTTCATGCCTAGATGATTTAATGAGTTCTTAATTATTTTACATAATTTTTAATTTGGATAGACTAGATATGCTATTATGTATTAATGATTTTTATTTTGCTATACTAGTACATTATTTGAAGATGAATTTAAAATAAAAATACAGGGGCCGGCGCCGTGCCGCATTAGGCTAATCCTCCGCCTGCGGCGCCCGCATCCCATATGGGTGCCAGTTCTAGTCCCGGTTACTCCTCTTTCAGTCCATCTCTCTGCTGTGGCCTGGGAAAGCAGTGGAGGATGGCCCAAGTGCTTGGCCCCCTGCACTCACATGGGAGACCAGGAGGAAGCATCTGGCTCCTGGCTTCGGATGGGCACAGCTCCAGCTGTTGCAGCCACTTGGGGAGTGAACCAATGGAAGGAAGACCTTTCTCTCTGTCTCTCTCACTGTAACTCTGACTGTCAAATAAATAAAATCTTTTTTAAAAAGAAAAGAAAAGAAAAATATTAATTTAAGGTTTGACTTATTTTTTTTTAAATATACCATCACACGAAACAGCTACATTGGTTTATCAAAAGCTACAGTTTGTCATTGTAGCTCAGCTGGTTAAGCCGCTGCCAGTGATGCTGGCATTCCATATGGGTGGCAGTTCACATCCTGGCTGCCCCACTTCTGATCCAGCTCCCAGGAAGTGCACCCAGGAAAGCAGAGGAAGATGGTGCAACTACTTGAACTCCTGCTACCCACATGGGAGACCCAAATGGAGTTTCAGAACCCTGGCTTTCACCTGGCCCAACGCAGGATGTTGTGGGCATTTGGAGAGTGAACCAGCAGATTAAAAATTCTCTCTCTACTCTCTCTTTCAAATAAATAAATAAACGTATGTCTTTTTAAAAAAGAAAGCTGCAATATCTGTTTATAAATACCAGATCAAGTAAAATGCTAACACAGGCCAGAATAAGTTATCAAAATAATCTGGTACCAAAAATTATTTACCTGTGTTTTCTAATCCTCTCATTTTGAGATTATTTCCTATGTCCAAATGATATCATGGTAGAAAATGTGAGACACAAAGAAAGTAATAGAATAAGAAAAAGAAGAAAATAGTAGTTTAATTCTTTCAATTCAATAAACCTTCCAGCTGATATTTTTGAGTCCTATTAAGGTTGAGACCAATGATAAGCGATAAAACATTGATACATTCAACAGATACTTATGATTAAATAATGTAATTGCAAGATTGTAGTGGTATTTATAAGATACACAAATCAGTATGGGGATGTACTGCATTAATAAAATGGAGGATCAACTTTTGAGATCATCTCAATAAATGCAGAAAAAGCACTGGACAAAACCCAACATCCCTTTATGATAAAAGTACTCAATAAGTGAGGTATAGAAAGGAACATACCTCAACAGAAAAAAAGTTATGTATGACAAGACACGGCTAACTTTATATTCAGTGGCAAAAAGCTGACAATTTTCCCTCTAAAATCAAGAATAAGATAAGAATGCACAATTTTACCACTTCCATTCAAAATAGCACTGGAAGTCCTGGTTAAAACAAACAGGAAAAAGAAATAAAAGGCATCTAAATTGGAATGGAAGAAGTAAAACTCTGCAAATGATATAATATTATATAAAGAGACTTCAGAACATTCTTGGAAAATAAACTATGAAAGAACTACGCACACATTTCAGAATTTTTGAATTCCCCTTTAAGTTTTTGAAAACCCTTTGTGTGTATGGATTTTAATTTTTGCACTCAAATAAACTGATTTTTTAATTTCATTTTCCACATACTTTTTGAAGTACCCTCCTATGTTCCCTTTCTTCCTGAAAGTCATGCAACTTCCTAAGAAGTGCCAATTAGACGCATCTACTGGCACTTTGCTTGTATTTTTTACTAGTTTAGTAGAATTCTATTGCCCATGTTTCTGAGAATCAAAATGTGTTATATGAGACTTTTTGATTTCTATGAAAGGCTGTAAGGATTTAGAGCATATTAGCTCTTGTATTTAGTTTTATAACATACTGTCTAGAGAAAGAAGGTCATTGAGCATAATTAGTAGTGGGATTAATTCACAAGGTTTCTAGTTTGGTGCTTTTTGTGTCTGCTATTCACTATTTCAAATAGCACCATTGAGAATGCTTTGGGAAATGTTGTAGTGACCAGGTTTGTCTCAGAATCTGATCTTGGAGCAAGTGGTTGGTAAACAGTTAAGATGCTGCTTGAAATGCCCACATGCACCATCAGAATGCCTGAGTTCAAGTGCCCTACTCCCAGTTCCAGATTCCAGTTAACATGCATCCTGAGAGGTTGCAGTGATGGCCCAAGTAACTGGGCCACTGCCATCCATGTAGTTGACTTGGATTGAGTTCCAGATTCCTGACTTTGGCTTGGCCCAGCCTCAGCCATTGTGGCTTTCTGGCAAGTGGAGCAGTGGATGTAAGATCTCTCTTCCTCTCTTTCTGTCTCTCTGCATTTCCAATAAATAAAAGTAAATAAAGAAAAAACAGAAGAGACCCACTGATCTGGCCAATGTCCCAAAACTTTAATCATGCTCATGTTTATTTTTGTGATCTTACATATCTGCTCTTTGAACATCTCCCAGATAATGCTCAGAGAGGGAATGACATCTTCTATACTCACAAAGCAACTAGGTATGGGTGATGAACAAGAACTCAGAAGAAAATTGACTCCTTGCTTAAAGCTTCAGCTCCTGCTATGGATTTTCCCAAGTTCTCCAGAAAGTAACCCTTTCAATATATATATGTGAATGTGCACATGAATATCTGCATATACAAATAAAACAGGTATATTATGTATGAAGGCACTTCAAAAAGTTTATGGAAAATGGAATTTCAAAATGAGTTGATTTTCATGCCAAAATAAAAAATCCTGTATGATTTTTTCACAAAATACATTGTCCACGAATATTTTGAAGATTCCTTAAATATATGTGTGTATATGTATATATATGTGTATATGTATATATGGTATACATATATGTGTGTAAATGTGTACCTTCTGAGATAGGTGGTAGAAAAATTATTGTGTAAAGGAAAGAAAAAATAGTATTTATTTAACGAATTTTGTGACTATGACTTATATTAGTCTCATTTAGTCCTGAGGATAACAATGCAGATATGAGTTATTAATACCACTTTATATAATGGAAGAATCAGACTTAGATTAAAATAGCAGAGCAATGATTAAAATACTAGTCTTGAAACATCAGTTGAGAAAGCTCTTTTAATAATGCCCATTATTTGTATAAGATTAAAAAAGACTTAAACTTAAGTTAAATAACAAAGTATAAATTATCAATTACATGGAAATACAAAAAATAATACTGTTAGCAGATAATCGAAGAATAAGATATGTATGGCCTTAGTTAAAATATACTATCTCTGCTTAATGTTTAGAGAAATTTATATATACTTACTAATTTAATAAATATTTTTAGTATCAATTCTAAAATTTTTTATTTGAGAGAGACAGGCAGATGAAAATAGATAGTGCTTCTATCTGTGGGTTCACTCACTCACCAAATGAGTGAAAGGGCCAGGAAAGCTGAAAGTGGGAAGCTGGGAACATAGTCCGGGTCTCTGGCTGCAACCCAGTTACTTGCCATCATCGCTGCTAAAAGATTTATAGGGAGCATGAGCTGGCCAACAGCTTGATTTCAGATTCGTCTACTCTTCAGAACAGTAATGATTGAAGTCAGTTTGTGGTATGTTGTTACGGAAGCCCTAGGAAGCTAATGACTGTGTTAGGTCCCTAAAGGGATACTGAGACTAATGATTGAATCATTTTCCAAATACACTTAGTGCCAGTTGTTCCAGGTAATCTGCTAACTGTTGGAGACATCATAAGGAACAAAACATACATGGTCTCTGCCTTCAACTCCAGTTAGAGAGACACATATTAAACAGAGTTGAGGTCTATAATTATTTGTGGAACATAAAGCTGTAACTGTGTGTAATAGGAAAGAACCAAGAAGATGACCAGAACAGATATCCTCAAAGACATGACAGTTGAAGTGAGATGTAAAGGAAAAGTGTAATATCCTAGATGATGAGGTAGAAAGTGTGGTGGTACAGGTCAGGTATTTGCACTAGTGTTTAAAAGACCAGGAAAGATGCCCACATTCCACATCATTGTGCCTGAGTTTAGGTCCTGGCTCTGGCTTCTGACTCCAAATTCCTGTTAAATGTGTGCTCTGGGAGGCAGCTGTGAAGCCTTAAGTTATTGTGTTTCTACAACCCACGTGGAAGACCTGGAACACCTAGCTTTGGATCCCTGGTCTGTGGGGATTTGGGGAGTAAACCAGTGGATGCAAGTTCTCTGACTCTCTGCCTCTCAGGTAAATAAATAAAAATTAAAAAGTGTGGTGTGGGCCGGCGCCGCGGCTCACTAGGCTAATCCTCTGCCTAGCAGCGCCGGCACACCGGGTTCTAGTCCTGGTTGGGGCGCCGGATTCTGTCTGCCCCTCTTCCAGGCCAGCTCTCTGCTGTGGCCAGGGAGTGCAGTGGAGGATGGCCCAGGTGCTTGGGCCCTGCACCCCATGGGAGACCAGGAAAAGCACCTGGCTCCTGGCTCCTGCCATCGGATCAGCGCGGTGCGCCGGCCGCAGCGTGCTGGCCGCGGCGGCCATTGGAGGGTGAACCAACGGCAAAGGAAGACCTTTCTCTCTGTCTCTCTCTCTCACTGTCCACTCTGCCTGTCAAAAAAAAAAAAAAAAAAGTGTGGTGTGTATGGTACTACACCAAACAGAGAGAAAAGCACTTTCAAAGGCCCAAGGAAAGAAGGAATTGGGCAAGTTTAAGGAATTGAACAAAGATAGTGAAGCAAAAGTGCAAAGAAGAGGGAGCACATGGCAAGATGAGACTGGAGAGACAGAGAGGGTTCAAGTGTGCCTCTTTGGCCATGCCCAGATTCTGACATTTATTAATCCACTGTAAGAGCATGGAAGAGAAAGTCGAGGTAAACACATTTAGTCCAAAAAAAGCAGCTAATGGCTGAGAGTGGGTTTATATGACAGTTCCTCCTAGATTCCTCCCATTTAGATTGTCCTGAGTCTTGAGACCCAGGGAAGAGAGCAAATCAAAGACTTAGTTGCTGAAATCTGGGTGAAACGTTAAGGGGACAGGTCATATGGGCACATTGAAAACCTGGTGGCTGCAGCTTTCATAGCTCAGTGGGAGTTGTCCTAGAGACTCTGCACCTGAGAAACACCATCAACACCTGCATCTTGGGTACCCACATGGCCTCAATCCCTTGCAATAGGTTTTGTAATATGTTTCTATCCTACAGGTTCTGTAGTTCTGGTAGAACTGTGACTGATACGGAAACGAAGGTGCCAAGAGCCTGGTTGATGAAGCACCCATCAAGAATCTCAGAAATAGCTGGAGGTTTAGAAAGTGGGCACCAGACTGAATGTCCTGCAGTGGATGGAGATCTGAGTCAGAGACACATGGTTGTGTGATTGTTATTTTGAGAGATGTTAACGTTCAGCTTGTGTGGCCTGATGCAGTAAAATTACCCTGTGTCAACTAGAGGTTGAGTCAACACTTGAAGGTTGGAGGTGGGGAGATAGACTTGGTTTATGGGTGTTATTTATGACCTTACTGAATTTTGCTCAAAATATATCTCGAAGTTCATTATACTGTGTAATTTCTACCAGGAAGACTAGATTTAAGAAGCAAATAAAATCTTTATAGAAATAGACTTAGACTGCCATCTTGTGGGTATTCATCTTCTAGTGCTAACAAAAACAAATACTTCAAAATAAGTGTCTGCATTCATTGTTTAATTTACAAGTAAAATTGCATATAGTTAGGGTGTATAATATGATGTTTTGATATATGTGTATTGTGGAATGGCTAAATCAAGCTGCTTAACATAAACATTACTTCACATACTTATTTTTTGTGCATGTGGTGAAAAACACTTAAAATTAATTCTCTTAGCAATTTTCAAGTACACATAAATTGTTATTAGCCATAGTCCTTATGATTTTCTGAGGCTGAGGGGAGAAAATGAATGGTCACCCAATATATCTTCATTTGGCCAATTTGGTGATTTTGATACACCAACAATGCCCTCTTTCCTAGCTTAGGAATGAAATAAGGTGGGTAAGGCACAGATTGGATGGACATGAGATTTGGCGTGTGAAGAAAGATAGAATGAATCTCAGAAATAAGCTGGCTTTTCATACTGTATTTTAATACAGAATTAGCATCCTAAAATTAGTTAAAATGTAAAATGCATGTTTAATAAAAGTAAGGAAGAGCTTATAATAGATAGCAAAAGTCCCCATTATACACTTTCTGTTCTCTCCGCTTCCTACAGACATCTGCTCCAGCCTCAAGTGTTTTCATTTGGGAAATCAGGGCATGTGGAAAATAAAGTCTCTTTCAGTTTCATCATTTCTTAAAAGCATGTGTATGTGTTGGTGGGACAGTAAATTATTACAGACATTACCAGAAAACAGGGTAGAAGTTCCTCAAAAGCTTAAACATAGAACCGCCACAGAACCCATCAATCCTACTACCAATTACATAATCAAAGAATATGAAATCAATCTTCAAAAAGACATCTACACTCCCATGTTTATCACAGCATGATTCACCATAGCCAAGATCTGGAATCAACCTAAATGTCCATCAGCAGATGAAGGAATAAAGAACACGTGGCATATACACAATAAGTGACCATATACAATTTTCCTCAAAGCAGAGCCAAGTCTCATGCTTCGAAAACACTCTGTTCATTTTCTGAATTTCTGAGCTGCTCAAACATCTTTCCAGCATCAAGATAAAATGGGATCTTTTATTTTATTTTATTTTATTTTAATTAGCAGAAATGGATTTTATTGATTTTTAGAAAGCTTTAATTTAATAAATACAAATTTCATAGCTATAGCTTTTGGAATATAGTGTTTCTTCCCCCTGTTAGGAAAAGAGTTGTAGATCGGTGCCTCCTCACTGTGAGGAGCAACTCGGACTAGACTGTTACTGGAATTAAGACTTATTCTATGCATCTGCTCTCCCACAATATGGCGCTGGGAGAGGAGTAAACAGCTTCTACACAGCTGCCTCTCACCAACTTGACAAGCTGCAGGAGCTGCTCCTGATTGGAGGAGAGCAGCGTACTCGGCATATGGGTAGCAGAGTTGGGATTGGTGGAAGAGGACTATAAAGGAGGAGAGAGACAACATGCACCAGGAACATCTAAGTGGAACACCTGAGGAACACCTGAGCAGCCCCCGAGAAAGCCGGCCGGCGGTGTGCCGCTCCCCCGCGCAAGTGGGGAGAGTGGCAGGGGGCCCGCCCCTCCACGGAGGTGGAAGGGACGGCAGCCAACCCGGGAAGAACCAGCAGCACCCGGGGAGGGCCGAGCAGACAAAAGAACAGCGCAGGGTCCTGTGTCATTCCTCCACGAAGAGGGGGAGCGACACTCACACGGGGCACCAAAATGTTAGGAAAAGAGGCACAGAATAGAGAGGAGGCGGTGTATGAATTTACAGCGAGACCAAATTTATTCAGAGAGAATAAATCCATAGAGGTGGGTGACCAACTGCCCACGTGCACATTTATGGAGCATGTGGCAGAAGGCCCCGACCCCCAGGAGCTCAGCCTTTTTATATTTTTTTGAGGGCTGGGGGTAGAGGTAGGGTAGGGGGCAGCAGATAGAGGGGAATTCCTGGAACTGGTCTTCCAAGTGTTCCAAGCAACTGGTCTTTCTGGTGGCCTTGAGGGGTGGGGTATGAAGGCAATAGGGTGTGAGACCCAATTGAGTTTCAAGGGCAAGGAATACATTCCAATGTTTATCTATCTTTTGGGCAATGAGTGAGTATGGCTGAGGCTTATGTTTTTGTTCATCACCCCCCATACCCACCCTCCCACCCCTGCTCCCATCTCACCTCCAACTCCCTCTCCCATCCCATTCTTCATTAAGATTCATTTTTAATTATCTTTATATACAGAAGACCAACTTTATACCAAGTAAAGATTTCAACAGTTTGCACCCACACAGACACACAAAGTATAAAGTACTGTTTGAAGACAAGTTTTACTGTTAATTCTCATAGTACAACTCATTAAGGACAGAGGTCCTACATGGGGAGCAAGTGCACAGTGACTCCTGTTGTTGATTTAACAATTGACACTCTTATTTATGATGTTAGTGATCACCCGAGGCTCTTGTCATGAGCTGCCAAGGTTCTGGAAGCCTTTTGAATCTACAAACTCCGTCGGTATTTAGATAGGGCCATAAGCAAAGTGAAAGTTCTCTCCTCAAAATGGGATATTTTAAAATACTTTGTCAATGACTTAAAGTTTTATATAGTATGTACTGTTGTTTATATCTGTCTTGTGTTTTTGATAGTCTTTTTACCTGTGCTGTCAAGAGTCAAAGGATTTTGTCACTGTATTTCTCCTTCACTATATTTTATCTGTTGCACCAAGTGTCCCCAGCTCTTTCTGGATAGGCATCCCTCTGACTCACTCTGGACATGTTTCCCACATTTGCAGCAAAGCTGTGTCACCTCTCTCTTCTGGGTCACATTTGTGTATTATTTTCTGGGAATGTTTATGATTATCTTTTATCCTTGGTGCTCAAATTTGTGAAGATTTTACTCATCCTACTCAGCAATCAGTGAAAACTCAGATTTGGGGGTTCTGTTTACTCCTGTTTGTTTGGTAATATCCTGTTTCCATTTTCTCTTTGAGATTTTAAGCTAAATTATAGTTTCTTTGTTGCTCTTATGTTTCCAGATAGGCTGTGACACTGGGTGGAAATCCTGATGGGGAGTTCGATTCACACGTGGAACCTGTGGCTTGGCTATGTTGGCTGTCCAACGGGGACCTGTGCAGGTGACTTCCAGAATGAGATGACCTTAATTTGGAGTGTGCCAATGTCCCATTAGAAGCCCTAGCTCCTCCACATGACTTACAAATGTCAGCAGTGAGAGAACAGGAGGGAGGGCTATTTAGCTGTCATACCTTTCCTCTGTTTACATGGTCAACAAATCCATCTGGATCTAGACCTGTCCTTGCCCTGAGCCCAGAACCCTCCAGTGTTCTAGTTCACAGCATCATCAGCCCCCTTCCAGGCTAGTGCTTCCTTTGCTGTGTGCTCCTGACTGTTCTCCTACCAGAAATTTACTGTAATCTCTCATCTATTTGTTATTCTTGCCCTCCATCCCTGATGGTTTCTGAATTTTGGGGGGGTACTTCTGAACCATCTCAGCATGTACTGAGAGGTACAGCACGTACATTCATGTGCCCAGCCCAGAATCTGGAACAATTAGATAGATTCCCTTTGATGATGAATTCTCCATTTCATTAGTGCTTACTTGGCTTCTCATTTTCACCAAAAGCCCTTCATTTTTCTTTTCTTTTTTGATAATTTGGTTTCATGACATGGAAACTATTGCACAGCAATTTTATTGATTAATTACTTTCAAAGCCTCATCTTTATTGTAATGTTTTTGTGAAAATGCTTTTTTTTTTTTTTTAAAGATTTATTTATTTGAAAGGCAGGGTTACACAGTGAAAGGGAGGGACACCGAGAGAGAGAGCTTCCGTTTTCTGGTTCACAACCCAAATGGTTACAATAGCCAAGACTGGACCAGACTGAAGCCAGGAGTCAGGAGCCTCTTCCAGATCTCTGACATGGATGGCAGGGGCCCAAGCACTTGGGCCATCTTCTGCTGCTTTCCCAGACACATTAGTAGGGAGCTGGATTGGAAGTGGAGCAGCTGGGAACAGAACCGGCACCCGTAAGGGATGATGGCATCTCAGGCGGCACCTTAACGCACTCACCATAGTGCCAGCCCCTCAATCTATATTTTTAGATAGAGATTTGCAAAAGAACTTGGAGATAGTTTCTGATCCTTCCAATCAAGGGTAGCTAAGGACCTCCCCATGGTCTGGAATGAAATATGTGCTTACTATAAGCAGTACAAAGAGATCACAAGGATGAAGGAGCTAGGCATGGCTTTGAGTATCCAATCAATAATATGTGCCCCATTATTCCATCAATCAGCAACACACTTTGAGAAAATAAATACTTAATCTTACATGTTTTCCCCAGAAGAGTGTCAAGATAGTTTACTGTTATCTAGCCATGTTACCATTCAGCAAACACAGTAATCCTTGCTCTGAGTCAGGCACTCTACCCTTAGGTAATTGAGATAGGGCCCACATGCTCCTTCCTTCTTCCAGCTAAGGCACACATACTAGCACACAAGGGGAATATCAGTCAGCCTGGAGTGGAAGGGCACATTATGCATCAGGCACTCTTAGATTTGGGAGATGCAAAGACAAAAGAAGCTCTCAGTCCAGTGGAGGGAGACAGGTAAGGGGGACAAGAAGTCTAATGGAGATTCCTGTTGCCCTCAACCTTGCATTTTGGTCTTCTAGAAATTGCAGTCAGGTGATGATAGATTTTATTATGCATATAGAGCAAGAGTCAGATGTTTTGTAGCTCAAGGCCTTTGGAAATAATCTTTGATATCTCCACATGCTTTCCTTAGTTAAGTTTTTGGTAAAAACTCCCTCCTCCTGCCTCTCTCTTTCTTCTACCCTCTTATTCTATGGTTTTCACTCCATCTTTTTTTTTCTCTTCCATATATTTTCTTCTATTAAAGGTTAGTTTACTCTCACAGAGGAGCTTATGACTCTGTCACAAACAGAATACACACCCAGAACTGATATTCAGTTGATATGATTCAGATATTAATATTTCCATAACATTGACAAATAACTATTGTTCTGTATCCCCAGCCTCTTTTCTACAAAGTGAGAAACTAATTGTTAGCTTATAGCAACTCATTCTATTACCCCTGCCTTATTTATTATCAAATATATTTTTGAAAGATTTATTTTATTTATTTGAAAGACACAGTTACAGAGAGAGAGGTAAAGACAGAGAGGGAGAGAGAGAGGGATCTTTCATCTGCTGGTTCACTCCCCAATGGCCACAATGGCCGGAGCTGAGCCAATCTGAAGCTAGGATCCAGGAGCTTCTTCTCGGTTTCCTAGGTGGGTGCAGGCGCCCAAGAGCTTGCGCCATCCTCTGCTGCTTTCCCAGGTGCATTAGCAAGGATCTGGGTTGGAAATGAAACAGCTGGGATTCAAACTGGCACCCATAAGGGGTGCCAGTGCTACAGGCCAGGGCTTTAACCCACTGTGCCACAACACCATCCCTGATTATCAAATATTTTAAAGCTCTCTTCTGAGTTTCAGAAGAATATGAAGATACTTCAAAAGTTCTTGGGAAAAATAGAGCTAAAAGGTTAGTTTATTTTGCTGTAAAAAATTTTTGGATCCTGTGCATATGAAGGGTCTTTAAAAAGTTCATGGAAAATACAAATTATGAAAAACCTGTGCATGTATTTTGAACTTTTTGCATAAAAATAAACTATCTTTTAGTTCAATTTTCCACATATTTTTTTGAAGTTCTCTTCAAAAAAGTACAGAATTTGCAAAACTCAAATGCCAGATTGGTGTTGTGGCACACTGGGGTAGGTAGGTAGCCACTTGTAATGCCAGATTCCATGTTGGAGTGCTGATTCAGGTCCCAGCTGTTCTGCTTCTTATCTAGATCCCTGCTAACGTGTCCTGGAAGGCAGTGGAGGATGGCCTAAGTACTTGGACCCCTGACATCATATGGGAGATCCAGATGGAGTTCCAGGCTCCTGGCTTCAGCCTGGCTGAGTCCTTGCTGTTGCAGCCCTTTGGGGAGTAAACCAGCAGGTGGAAGATTCTTTCTCCGCCCCTCCCCTTGTTCTCTCACTCTTTCATTGTCTCTTCATCTCTCTCAGTCACTCTGCCTTTCAAATAAATATAATAAATATTTTTTTAAAGAAACAACTCAAATGCCTCCAGAGGTGAGTAGGTGATAGGAGCAGGTGAGGCTGGATTTGGAACCAGAGATCCAGCCTTGGTAGAAGTCCAGAGTGCAGGCCTGAGGATATGGAACATCTGCACACAGCGGTCACTGGAAATCTAGGACAGTCTTATTAGCATCTCAGAAGGAATGTCAGAAATCTGGGTTTTAATGTTAGCTGTTGGAAGGAATATGACGAGATGAGTTTTCCTTAATCCTCCTGAAAATAAAGTTTATATACATAGCATTACAAGAAGTTAGTATACACAATCTGCGGATTCTGCCTAAATCCAAATTAGTTAAGGATCAGTAGATGAATGCTGGAAGTTCAACTATTTCTTGATGAAGTTCACCATAAGAAATGCACACACAGATCTGATTAATATCCTCGATGTTTCAAGAATCATGGTACATAGAAGAAGCAGAACAAGCTGGTGTCAAGGCATGTGTAATGTTTACTTTTGACTAAAGCAAAAACATGTCAGAGTTAGAATAATCATTTGTATGATATTATTATATCTAGGCAGCTAACTGTATACTAAGATAAAAATAGGTTATTTGCCACCAAAATGTTAAAAGAAGGGCCTTGCACTGAAACATCTCTGCTGGTTTTAAATTTCCTCTGAAAACTTTCCACTGAATCGCTTTAGGGAGATGGTTTCAGATGCTCACATGGTTTTCTTGGATCTGAGAACCTTCTGAAGGAGAGTTCTGCAGCCCACCCATCTCAGTGTGCAGGGCTCGAGCTGCCATGTGTATACTTTGGCTCTCTCCAGAAGTGGTAAATCTTGGGGCCCTTAGTCTTATTGTTCTTTGAAAAATTACTTATTTATTTGAGGTGGAGAGAGGGGGGGGGGGAGAGAGAGAGAGAGAGAGAATGAATCTCCCATTTGCTGCTTCACTTCCTAAACACTTGTAACAGGCAACAACTAGGGCTGGGCCGGGCTGGAGTTGAGAGCTGGGAACTCAACCCAGCTCCTCCACGTGGTTGGCAGGAGCCTAATCTTTTGACTCCTCATGGCAGCCTCGCAAAGTCTGCATTGGAAGAAGCTGGAGTCGGGACCCAGAGCTGGGAATTGAACCCAGGTAATCAAATATTGAAAATGGGCATCTTTAGAAAGCTTTTATTTGAACTCAACAACAGGAGTCACTGTGCACTTACTCCTCATGTAGGATCTCTGTCTTTAATGTGCTGTACATTGAGATTTAATGCTATAACTAGTACTCAAACAGTATTTTTCACTTTGTGTTTCTATGAGGGTGCAAACTGTTGAAATCTTTACTTAATGTATACTAAACTGATCTTCTGTAAAAAAGAAATTATCAATTCCCAACTTGACTCTCACTGGGATTAAACATGAAAATAGGTCTGATCTGATTTCATCATCATTTAAAAAATCATTATTATTTTTCACTTTATGTTTCTGTGTGGGAGCAAACTGTTGAAATCTTTACTTAATGTATGCTAAACTGATCTTCTGTATATTAAGAGAATAGAAAATGAATCTTGATGTGAATGGAAGGGGAGAGGGAGTGGGAAAGGGGAGGGTTGCGGGTGGGAGGGACGTTATGGGGGGAAGCCATTGTAATCCATAAGCCGTACTTTGGAAATTTATATTCATTAAATAAAAGTTAAAAAAAAAGAAAGCTTTTATTTGATAAATATAAATTTTATAGGTACAGCTTTTGGATTATAGCAGTTCTTTCCCCCATACCCACCCTTCCACACCCAAACCGTCACACTTCCTATTCCCTCTCCCATTGAATATGGACTTCTTAATCACTAAAGATCTGCCCTGATCCCATTATTTTAGGGAATGTGATGGCAGCCAGTCTGCTTACTATGAATCACCGGAGGTGAAAATGATGGTGTATGAAAGATAGCAAGTTAGTGTAAAATTGTCACCCATAGTTAACTGAAATAATTAACTTTTATTTATTTTTCTTTAAAGATATATTTATTTATTTGAAAGTTAGAGTTACACAGGGAGAGGAGAGGCAGAGAGAGAGAGAGAGAGAGGTCTTCCATCCGATGATTCACTCCCCAATTGGCCACAAAGGCCAGAACTGTGCCAATCCGAAGCCAGGAGCCCAGAGCTTCTTCCGTGTCTCCCATTTGGGTGCAGAGGCCCAAGCACTTGGGCCATCCTCCACTGCCCTCCCGGGCCACAGCAGAGAGTTAGATCGGAAGTGGAGCAGCCGGGACTAGAACTGGCACCCATATGGCATAAAGTGCTTCAGGCCAGGACGTTAACCTGCTGTACCACAGCGCAGGCCCCATAATTAACTTTTATTAACAATTTGTGTATTTTTCATGTCAGGGATTTCCTTTCATCTCCATTGGCCTTCAGTCATCTCGTGCCTAGCACTACTGTCATTCCTTGTTAATTTGTGCTGATTTTTTGAAGCTGCTATCTCTACTTCAAGGCCACCTTTATATACCAAGGTCAGTGATGCTGGGACTAGGATGATAAGAACATAGATTGGGCTCTGTGCTGGCCTCTTCTGAAAAGCAGGCACAGGGTGCTGAGAGACAGAGAGTTAGGGAGACGGAAGTTCCTGTTCCTGGAGGCAGAAACCTTCAGCAGCAATTCCCCTCTCTTGGCAGCAGCAGGAAGTCTAGTTCTTCTCCCTACTGTCTGCAGAGGAGCCAGAAGCAACCAAGCAGTGCCTCCTTCTCAGAGATCTGGTTCTGGCCTAGCTCCAACCCCAATTCCCTTTTTTTTTTTTTTTCCTGCTTTCCCTAGAGTTGTTAACTGATTTTGGAAGTTTATCTCTAAATTACATCAGTGTCCCCCTTTTGCATTTTTAGCTCTCTAACACCTATTTAGCCAATCTTGCCTTGTTGATTTTAATTAATTTGTAATAAATCCTATCTGTTAAAATAATTAGTATGCTTTCTAGTTTCCTGCTCTGGCCTCGGTTGAGTGAAGACTCTCATAATGTTCTTTACCCTACAGCTGTGTGTGTTTCAACAAATTCTGTGTTTCAAAGCTCTAAGAACTTGCCATAGACTTATGGAGCTTCTTTTAACTTTTTTTAAAAAAAATTTATTTATTTGAAAGGCAGACTTATAGTGAAAGAGAGAGAGAGAGAGAGAGAGAGAGCGAGAGAATCTTCCATCTGCTGGTTCACTCCCTAAGTGGCTGCAACATCCAGGGCTGGGCCAGGCCAAAGCCACAATCTAGGAGCTTTCTCCAGGTCTCCCATGTGGGTGGAAGTGGCCCAAGTACTTCAGCCATCTTCTGTTGCTTTCCCAGGTGTATTAGCAAGGAGCTGGATCTGAAGTAGAGCAGCTGAGACTCAAACCAGCACCTATATAGGATACTGGTGCTGCAGGCTACATCTCAACCTGCTGAGTCACAATGCTAACCCCTCTTTTAACTTAATTTTAATTGCAAAATTTCTTTTAATTCAAAAATGCTTTGCTTTGCTTTTTTTTGTTAAGAAACAGAAGACATTTATTTACAACATTTCTTACTTGAGAAGCAGTGAGAGTCAAGAAACAACACACAAACAGTCAACTAAAACTTCACTAAAAGTCTTTAAGCCAGTTTATAAAACAACTAGAGCAGCTCCTGACTCTTAGGCTAGAGAGATGTCTCTCTGAGCACCTTTCAGCTGCACAAAGATTTACATTTACAACCAAAGGCGTCTGTGCAAATAGCACTGTGGCATTTGGCTCAGCTAGAGTAGCCTCTAGAGCTCTGGTCCCTGTTCACCTTACGTGGCTATTCCCCACTTCAGATTTCTTTGTCAGCTTCTTTCTCTTTTTCTCCTTCTTTGGCAGTTTCCTCTTTTTCTCCTTCTCTGGCAACTCCCTCCTCTTTTTTCCCTCCACTGTTGGCTCCTTTCTCTTCTTTTTTCTCAGCTTTCTCTTGCTCTCCTCCACTGACCCCTGCTTTCTCTCCTTTGTGCTGAACACTGATGTAAACTGCTTTGTTACAGCCTTCCTGGTTCCGAGCTGTTTCAATGGCCAAAAACTGTATTTTGGGAGCAAAGATGGTGTTTTCCTCAGTGTAACTCTGAGTACAATCTAGTTGCAGCAAAGTACCATAGATGAAGTCTTCCACAATCCCTTTAAACTTCAAGCAGAATGGCCTCCGCTTCTCTTTTGCTGATTCTGGTTTAAGTTCTTCTGGGTCTAACACATCTATCTTGAGTTTCTCAAAAATTTTTTGGAACTCAGAGTAGATTTGGTCATCCACTTTGGTGAGTTTCAGGAACTGTGGGTCAACTGATGAAATCAGCTTGTAACACACTTCAGCATGCTGCATCGCTCTTGTGGTTCAAGCCATTTCTCTTTTTCTTTTCTTTTCTTCTTCTTCTTTTTTTTCAGACAGGCAGAGTGGATAGTGAGAGAGAGACAGAGAGAAAGGTCTTCCTTTTTCCGTTGGTTCACCCTCCAATGGCCGCTATGGCCGGTGCACCACGCTGATCCGAAGCCAGGAGCCAGGTGCTTCTCCTGGTCTCCCATGCGGATGCAGGGCCCAAGCACTTGGGCCATCCTCCACTGCACTCCCAGGCCACTGCAGAGAGCTGGACAGGAAGAGGAGCGATTGGGACAGAATCTGGTGCCCCGACTGGGACTAGAACCCGGTGTGCCAGCGCCACAGGTGGAGGATTAGCCTAGTGAGCTGCGGCGCCAGCCCCAAGCCATTTCAATATCTGGATCCTTGCCATAAGACTCTGCTGGGAGAGAAAGAGCATGTGCCACAGACGCCAGCTCCCTGGAAACCGATTCAATGGTTCCCCTACTAGCCTCTGTGTTGGCGGCAGAAAGCATGGCTTTGCCTCTCCCAAAGATGCTTTTCTAATGGTGGATATTTAAACAGGTAGAACAAATAGAGGATATAAATGCTGTAACCCTATTCATCAGTTTATCAATTTTAGTATATTTCAGTTGGATCAATGTTCTCTTACTATTTCAGATTCATTTTATTTGAAAGTCAGAAACACACACACAAAGAGAGGGTGGGGTGAGAAAAGAGAGAAGATCTCATTTGCTGGTTCATTCCGCAAATGCCTGCAATAGCTGGGGATGGGCCAGGCTGAAGCTGGGAGCCAGGAACTCAATCTTGGTCTCCAGTATAGGGGTCGGGGACCCAGCTGCCTGAGCCATCACCTACTGCCTGCCAGGGTGTGCATTAGTAAGAAGTGGAATGAAAAGTAGGACCAAGACTTGAACTCAGGAACTCTGATATGACTTGCAGGTGTCCCAAATGCTGCCCTGACTACTACACTCATTGCCTAACTCTGTTTTCTACTTTTAAAAGCCCCAGTTTTTAGGGGTGGGCATTTGGTGCAGCAGTTGAGTCACCACTTGGACACCCGCATCCCATGTTTGGGTGGCTACTTTTCTTTTGGCTGCCATCTTCTGATCCAGCTTTCTGCTAGTGTACCCTGGGGGGCAGCAGGTGAGAGTTCAACTACCTGTGTCCCTGCCACCCAAGTAAATGACCTGGGTTGAGTTCTGTGCTCCTGGCTTTGGCCTGGTCCAGCCTGGCTATTGAGATTTTTTGGGATGTGAATCAACAGGTGGAGGATCTCTCTGAATTTATCTGTTTGTCACTTTATAGCTGTCTTCCCAATAAAATGAAAAAATTTAAAAGGCCCCGCTTTTAAAAATGCAACCTAAAAAATTCAATGACTCATGAATTCTGAGTGCATCCCTTTGTATGATATTGGACTGGAGAACACCTTGCTGTAGGTTTATCATTCTCTCCCTACACAGGCTCAGTGCTTCTTTGTTTTTCTCATCTGCAATATGATGACTCACATTAGGAGGGCCCAGGATCAACAGACTGCTTGCTTGTTCCTGCAGGATCTGCTCCCTGCAAGAAGGAATTGTGGGGAATGAACTGGAGAACCACACTTTAAGAAGTTGGCCTTCCCTGCTGGGCAGAGTGTGGGCAGCTTTCAAACAGCAGATTGTTCATTATGAACACATGGGATGGGGCCAGACCAGGGACCAAAACCACCATCTAAGATTGCAAAAATTCTTCATGATTTCACAATTATGCCCACAGCAGGCTTTCTGCTGCAGAAATCTTGACCTAAGGTCCAACAACCAATTTAACTTGGCTAATAACATTTTTTTTCTCGTGATCAATAAATGATTTGAAAGTGATGCAGTAGGAAGTGTCATAGCACGATGCTTGGCCTGCAGACCGGGAGTCAGTTCCTTTCTCTGACTCTCCCCAGGATTGTAACTTCTCTCCATTGAGTGCCCATGAGGGGAAGGCACTATCCTGGGAACCCTAAGGTCGTTACCTCACTTGATTCTTCACAAACCTGTGGAGTAGGTATTGTGGTGATGACATTTAAATGAGGCTTGAACTCATAAATAAATGCCCACTCTCATAAGTGGTGGAGTTAGTCCTCAGTCAAATCTAAGTCTACAGCCTGATGTTTTGCCTTTTGTTCTCCATTTGCTATAAAACATGATGTGTACTTGCAGACAATCTTGTCGGGGCAAGCTTCTTGCTTTACATTAATGAGGGCCACATAAGATTTATGACTTTGATTGCTTCTAATCTCCTAGGTCTCCCGCAGCTTCATTTGAAATCTGTATGTTTTCTATTTTCGTTTTTTTTTTTTTTTAAGATTTATTTTATTTATTTGAAAGACAGAGTTAGAGAGGGGCAGAGACAGAGAGAGAGGTCTTCCATCCGCTGGTTCACTCCCCAGATGGCCGCTATGGCCGGAGCTGCGCTGATCTGAAGCCAGGAGCCAGGAGCTTCCTCCTGGTCTCCCACACGGGTTCAGGGGCCCAAGGACTTGGGCCATCCTCCACTGCTTTCCCAGGCCATAGCAGAGAGCTGGATTGGAAGAGGAGCAGCTGGGACTCGAACCGGCGCCCATATGGGATGCCGGCACTTCAGACCAGGGCTTTAACCTGCTGCGCCACAGCGCCTGCCTTGAGTTTTCTATTTTTGTAATGGGTATGATACCATTTCTTATATTTTTTGAATAAAATTTATGCCATCCAACATTGCTTCTTAAAGGAATCTTTAGAGATTGAGCTCTGAAGCTGTTGATTATTCAAAGCTTCTTCGTGGGGTGGGCATTTGGTGTAGCAGTTAAGATGCCACTTGAAATGCCTGCATTAAAATCAGAGTACCTGAGTGTGACTCCAAGCTCCACTCCTGGCTCTGGCTCACTGCTAATGCACACCCCGGGAGTCAGCAGATGATTGGCTCAAGTAGTTGGATCCCTGTCAGCCGCGTGGGAGTCCTGAATTGACTTCCTGGCTCCTGGCTTTGGCCTGGCCCTGTCCTGCCTATTGCAAGAATTTGGGGGAATGAACCAGTGGATAGGAGAGTACTCTTCCCCCTCAACCCCCACTGCCACCACTCTCTCTCTTTCTGTGTCTGTCTCTCTGACTTTCAAGTAAATAAGATGGTTGAATAAGAGTTTAAAAAAATTCTTCTGGGGCCAGTGCCATGGCTCACTTGGTTAATCTTCCGCCGGTGGCGCCAGCATCCAATATGGGCACCGGGTTCTAGTCCTGGTTGCTCCTCTTCCAGTCCAGCTCTCTGCTGTGGCCCGGGAGGGCAGTGAAGGATGGCCCAAGTGTTTTGGCTCCTACACCCGCATGGGAGACCAGGAAGAAGCACCTGGCTCCTGGCTTCAGATAGGTGCAGCGCCGGCCGTAGAGGCCATTTGGGGAGTGAACCAACGGAAAGGAGACCTTTTTCTCTGTCTCTCTCTCTCACTGTCTATACCTCTACCTGTCAAATAAAAAAAAATTCTTCCTTTAATTTTCATATCACTTTAGTCTTTGAAATTTCTAGTTTATATTTCTTCTGTATGTAGCTTTCCCATGAAAGATGGGAGCTTTTATTTTTTCTTTGCAATTATTCTAAAACTTTGTGATTTGCGGACATTTTATTTAGTACAGGTTGATAGAACATTTATATATTCAATATTAACATGAAGTTCTTATTGTAGTATTACCTATAGCAGGTAAAATGAATAATCAGATTAATAAATAAAAGAAACTGAGGCTTAGGGAAACAGTTGCTCTGTGTAACTAACTGGTAGGTAGTGAAACCATGCCTCAAACCAAGTCTATTCAAAGTCCAAGGCTTGTTCTCTGAACCACTAAAATCTATGTGCCCTTCCTGTAAACTGTGTTCTTATCATTACCCTAAACGTATCTGAGAGTAATGGTTTACTGAGACATACCTGGTGCCCTGCTGGCTCCTTTTTGTGCACCCCAGAGTTCATGATACCATCTTGATGTGCGCAGAGCACTGAGCTAACTCTGTTGCGACTCTTTCGTTTTGTTGTCCAAACTAAACAGGAAGGATGTTTTCACTGTTTCATCCCAGTCCTTGGCATAGTGAGTAGCACTTAATTGTTGTTTAACAGATAAATGTAGAATAAATGGGTGAATGATTCCAGGCTTGCCAAACATTTGCTCAACTTTGCCTTCTGTGCCTATATCCACTGGAGGAATTTCCATCTGCTTCAATCACCATCAGATCTCCGTAATAAAACATGGTGATTGTCACATTGGTAATGAATATTTGTTATTGATGAAATGAGAAGTTGATGCAGAGAAATAACTTCTCTGATAATCTACAAAGGTGCAATGAAGTATGTTCTTGAATAGATGCTTTTGTAGCCATACATTTTACTGAGATTTTTATTGGCTGTCTTATTTTGGTGCAATGGCATAAACTCACAATAACTTAGCAAGAAGCTTCATTATAACTTCTCATCTATAACTGGGAAATGGAGGTTAGAAATTGGCTTCCTATCCTGCTAGGTCCCAGAGCCAAAAAACTCATGTGAATTCTCTTCACATTCCCTTCCCTTCTCTTTGCTTCTACGCATCTCACTCTGGCTTCGTACTGTGGAAAGGCTCTTTCTCACAGGACAACAATGAGGACCAGGAGAGGAGGACCGTTAGTCAGTTGTTCTCGTAATGTACTACCAGCAGAGTCAGCACCAGTTGGAAACTGGTTGGAAATGCAAATGCTTGAGCCCTGTGCTAGCCCTACTGAATCAGAAATTCCGACAGTGGAGTTTAACAAGTGTGGTTTAACAAGCCCTCCAGCTGATTGCGATGTCCACTAAAACTGGAGATTCCCAATTGAGTCCTCAATTAAATGGGCTTCATCCAGTGGCCTTTCACATACACAGTTAGAAGCATGTAGGTGATGGCCCAAATCCAGAGATACACGTTTGGAATTCGAGTCACTCACTTGAGAAGAGCCCAATGAATACTGTAATTATGCCTGTGTCCCTGTTCTGAGAGGTCTTCAAAAAGAAAGGGATTTGGAGAAGGTGCGTAATGGATGCTATTTTGGTAAATTCCACCTTGAAGATGGATAGAGAAAAGCTGGTGGGAAACTGGCTCTTGTGTTCCACTAGAGAAAAGTATTTAGGCTCAAAATCTCAAATGGCCACAAGAACCTTGGGAAGTCAGTAAAGTCAGGAACTCCCCAATTGTGTTGTTTCATAGCAATGCTTTTCTGCATCGCACTAAGTAGTAAAATCACACAGCTGTTTGCGAGTTTTGGGAGATAGCTGCAAGCAGGGAAGGCAGAGATCACTGTAGTTTGCTATGAAGCTGGTCTTAGGGAACAGGCAGCTTGGGGAGTGCAAGCAGAAGCCAAAGCTCCGAGGTGGAGGGAGACTGCCTAAATTCTGAGGGCCTCCAGCATCCCAGAGACAACAGAGATTCCCCAGGGATCGCATTCCCTCAGAAGTAGTAACCAATGGCTTTGGGATTCTGTGGTATCTGCCTTTGCAGATTTTAATTGTTTTTAATTCTTGTATCATTCTTTAAAGTTTCCTTCTTTTTAGTGCTAATGGAAGCATCTTTGCTAAGGTCAGAAAGAGAATTTTCTCAGAACACTTTTTTTTTTTTTTGACAGGCAGAGTTAGTGAGAGAGAGAGAGACAGACAGAGAGAGAGAGAGATAAAGGTCTTCCTTTTTCCATTGGTTCACCAACCAAATGGTCACTATGGCTGGAGCGCTGCACCGATCGAAGGCAGGAGCCAGGTGCTTCCTCCCATGCAGGTGCAGGGGCCCAAGCACTTGGGCCATCCTCCACTGCACTCCCTGGCCACAGCAGAGAGCTGGCCTGGAAGAGGAGCAACCGGGAAAGAATCTGGCGCCCCGACCGGAACTAGAACCCGGTGTGCCGGTGCCGCAAGGCGGAGGATTAGCCTAGTGAGCCGCGGTGCCAGCCAGAACACATTTTCATAACAGGAAAGTCAGTGGCAACAGCTTAGCTCTTCCTGAGCTAGAAACAAACATGTTAGCTAGAGAGCTAGGAGAGAGGTGAGCAATAATTAAAAATAAGGTAATTCTAATAAGTATTCTAAATAAAAAACATTGTAAATAATCATTACAGAAACAACATAATAGCAAATATTCATTGGTCTCTGTGGTGTGCAGGTCCTATTTTAGGCACTTTGGATTTAACTCTTTTAGTATTCACAAGTTCTATCCATTTTACAAATGGAAACCTGGCACAGCTTGCCCAACTGACACAATTTTTGATATTAATACCCATGAAGTTTTGTCTTTGGAGCTGATCCCGTTTATCATGACATAATGCTGCCTCTCCAGAAAAAGTGAAACTCTTCAGTTAAAGGATGTAGTAGTCTGCTAACATCTACTATTCCTTTCTTTTGGAAAGACTGCTGTACATAATTTCATGTAGGAGCGTCTCTGTATGAAGATAGGAACCAGCCACCAGGCTACCCTTGTAATGACACCTTCATTATAGCTAAGACATTGACATTAACTTCCTTTTTTCAAATTTACTTATTTGTGAGAGAAAGTATGCATTCCCTTTTGCTGGTTCATGCTCCAAATGCCTACAATGGCCAGGTCTAGGACAGACTTAAGTGGGAACTAGGAACTCAGTCCAGATCTCTTTTGTGGGTGGCAGGAAATCAACTACTTGACCTATCATTGTTGCCTCCCATTGTCTAATAAACAGGAAACTGGAATTGGGAGCAGAACTGGGATTTGAACCCAGGGTTCCAGTGTGGGATGTAGGCATCTTAACTATGAGGCAAAAGACCTTCCCTGGCATCTGCTTCCTTTTTTTTTTTTTTTTTTTTTTTTTTTTTTTTTTTTTTTTGACAGGCAGAGTTAGAGAGAGAGGGAGAGAGAAAAAGGTCTTCCTTCTGTTGGTTCATCCCCCAAAGGGCTACTACGGCCGGCACGCTGTGCCGATCCGAAGCCAGGAGCCAGGTGCTTCTTCTGGTCTCCCATGCGGGTGCAGGGCCCAAGCACTTGGGCCATCCTCCACTGCCTTCCCGGAACACAGCAGAGAGCTGAACTGGAAGAGGAGCAACCGGGACAGAATCTGGTGCCCCAACTGGGACTAGAACCCAGGGTGCCGGCGCCACAGGCAGAGGATTAGCCAAGTGAGCTGCAGCACTGGCCCTTTTGCTTCCTTTCAAGAAGCATTTTGTTTCCTAACCTAAAGTCTGAGAGTAATGTGATTTATATTCTTCTTCACAATTCCTTAAACTCTTTGCTGTGAATTATTTCTACCTGAATTGTTTTTATGGAAGAAACTTAGCTCTAAGCTACTCTTATGTACATGAACCTCTAGAGAGAGTAATTTGACTTTCCACAAAACAACTGACATCCACTTGTTGGGTTTTAATTTGTTGTGGTTCCTGAAGACTGCTCAGAATGTTTCATTTTATTTTTAATTTCACTGTTGGCTTATTATCTTAGGAACTCAATTGTTCTTATCTGAGCAATCTAGCAAGGTCTTACATCATTCTATAGAAACCAGTGTGCAAACTTTGTTTATTTCAAGATTCTAGCTGACACATAAATGTAGCAGCCATAGAACTAGATAGTGTTGCAAAAAAGCTATTAGCTATTCTCTTAAAGATAATATTTATAAATGGGATATAATTACAGCCTGAAAGCACACTGTTTCCAGAGCTAAAAGCAATAAAGAATTTATTATTAGCTCTCCTGGGAGAAGAGGACTCTAGCAGAGTAGAAAAGGGGCTAGAGTGAGCAGTGGGGCTGGGCAGGGGAAGGAAGAAATAAGAGAACACATCAGGAGAGAGGGAGGCTCTTTCAGACAGTGGGTATGTTCCAGGCTGTTCTAAGAGAGCAGACTGCTGCCCCTAGAGCTCCAAGTCTCTGGCCCTTACTGGGGAAGAACTTTTTTAAAACATTTATTTATTTATTTGGAAGGCAGAAATACACACACACACACACACACAGCGAGGGGTGGGGCAGAATGAATCTTCCATCTGCTGGTTCATTCCCCAAGTGGTCTCAACAGCCAGTACTGGGCCAATCTGAAGCCAGTAGTTGGGAGCTTCTTCTGGGTCTATGACATGGGTGTGCATTAGCAGGGAGCTGGATCGAAAATGGAGCAATCAGGACTCAAGCCGACACCATATGGGAAGCTGGTACGGTAGGTGGAGGCTTAATCTTCTATGCCAAAGTGCTGGTCCCACTGGGGAAGATTTTTTAAAAAGCATTTTTCCGGCTGGCGCTGTGGCTCAATAGGCTAATCCTCCACCTAGCGGCGCTGGCACACTGGGTTCTAGTCCTGATCGGGGCGCCAGATCCTGTCCCGCTTGCCCCTCTTCCTGTCCAGCTCTCTGCTGTGGCCCAGGAGTGCAGTGAAGGATGGCCCAAGTGCTTGGGCCCTGCGCCTGCATGGGAGACCAGGAGAAACACCTGGCTCCTGGCTTTGGATGGGCACAGCGTGCCAGCCACATCAGCCATTTTGGGGGTGAACCAACGGAAAAGGAAGACCTTTCTCTCTGTCTCTCTCTGACTGTCCACTCTGCCTATAAAAAAAAAAGAAAGAAAGAAAGAAAGAAAAAAGCATTTTCCCAAACCTGACAGAGACTTTCTCATGGGAATTCTGTGCTCACAGATGTTTTCCCAAAAGATAACTTACTCTTATTTTCCCAGATAACTGAATTTAAATTTTTTTTAAATGAATGTAACCCCAACCAACTAAGCAATATACAGTCTTTGCTCTTGAAGTAAAAATTCAGGTCAGTAGCATGTATTGAACAAGTACTATATCTGAATACTTTAGTAGGTATTTAGAGAGATAACCAGATCAATAAAACACAATCCTTGCCCCCAAGAGGTAGGATTTGCAAGGGGAGAGAAGATGTGTGATACTGCAATCACTAACACCTGCTACTCTGTCCCAGACGTTGTTTTCGATGCTTTGGACATATTAACTCTTTCAATCCTTGTGGCAACTCTGAAGGAGGCTCATATTCATCTAATAGATGAGGAAACTGAGGTAGAGCAGTGTTATGTAACTCATCTCATGTTGCACAATGATAAATAATCAAAAATGGAGACAGTGGGAAATAAACTATTTGACTTAAAGTCATAAAGTAAGTAAACATCGGAGCCTGGACCGTAGTTCAGTTGAAGTCTCCCAACTGTCAACACAAGGCTCCTTTGATTAAACTTGAAGACTTTGTTTTTCACTTAGTGATGATGGGACTAGGAGCGACTTCACCCCATCCAAGACTCCCACTTGCTTCTTCTGAGAAAGTGATCAACTTTAAGTCAAACTTTGTTTTCCTACAGAGACTTGAAAGTATTCACTAAGGGTTTTATGAAGCTGAGCAAAGAACTGTTTGTACAAATACCATTTTAAAGGAGTTTTCTGGCTAGCACTAACATAAACGCACATTTACTGTTGACCTTAGGAAGGCTTTGGTATGAACATCAGTGTTTGAAGCTTATTTTAAAAATCGCTTTTCTATCTGAAATATATATTTTTCTTTTAGCATAACATCGAAAGTTCATTAAATAATGTTTTTACTAGGAAACTGGCATTGTTTACATAGAACATCTAAAATGTAACTTAAAAGAAATACTAAGGCTAATTTTGGAACCATCCTCTAAGCATGTTAATTTTCCTCAAAGATTTTTTTTTTTTTTTTTTGGAAAATCAGCAGAAGATGACCATTGACCTGGTCTCCGAGGTGGAAGTGAAAAGTTAGGTAATCTCTCTGCAGTACACAGCATTTGGCCTGTTGCCTTCATCTTCTTTATTTCTCCGGAGTTTCTGGATCTCCACATTTGGCTTCCAATCACTTGACACATCCTTGTCCTATGCTTTGGTAACCACTGAACCTTCGCAATTTTCTATTTTATTCTCTTAAATTCTATGCTTTTTAGCATGTTCTAGCAGATAGCCACATGAATACATCTGCAATGATGGGTATATTAGTTTATCAAGGCTGCTGTAACAAGAACCACCAGCTGGCTGGCTTAAAGCAACTGACGCTTATTCTCTCATAGTTCAGGAAGATAGAAGTCCAAAGCCAAGGTGTGAGCAGGTTTGCACTCCCTCTGGGGGCTCTAGAGTAAAGATATGTCCTCACCCCTTCTACCTTCTGGTGACTCTGAGCAATCCTTGGCATCCCTTGACTTGTAGCTGCGTCACTACAATCTCTATTTCTGCCATCCTATGACCCTGGACCCTAATATTCCTCTGTGTCTCTGTGTCTGATTTTTCTTCTCCCTTCTCCCATAGAGTCAGGATTTACTAGATTTAGGGCCCACTCTAATCTAGTATGATATCACCATAATTAATACTTCAGTTAAGACTCAACTTCCAAATAAGTCACATTCCCAAAAGGCACAAATTTGGAGGGTAACTCTTAAGCCCAGTATAATGGGTTAACAATGGTTTATTTCAGAAAGTTTGTAAGTTTCCATCCACCCAGAATTATTTTTTCTATTTTGTTATGGATTCAGTCTTGCTTTACAGCTAATTGGAAATTTCCCATGGCCTACTTAAATCTGACTCTTAAAGTATGGTAACAAAGTTATGGTGACATACTTAAAGTTATGATGACAATGCCCATTTTACTCACAACAAGAGGGAATGTCATTATCAGTTAGATTAATTAACCAATTTTACTAATTATCCTCTTGCAAAGCAAATAGAAGGAGACCAGTTGCTAAAAAGAAGAGAAGTCAAACTGAGCACAGTAAAAATATTTGAATCTTTAGCGTCAGACAAAACTAAGCTCAATTCTCAGTCCTCCATGTGCTATTTCCTAATCATGGGCTTACAAACCATGCTTCCGTAGCAGAATTTCCTAGGGCAATTAAACCTGCATCAAAGGTTATTTTTAGGCTTAAAGAAATATATAGTAAAGATACTCAGAAATAATAGTATGTTTCCTATGTTTATAGTAAATTTTTATAAGAATGCCAAAAGAGAATAATGTTACTATATAAAGTGAAGACATCTAAAATGCATTTCTGTCTTTTCATACTTTTGAGGAAAGTTGGTCTTCTATTCATACCCAAAAGGGGACAGTAGACTCTCTTTGAATATTGAAACAAAAGATGTCAGTGCTTATTGCTAAAGCCCCAAACTCCGCATCCTTTGTGAGCTGTGGATTAGTTTACCCTCATTTTCATTTGACAAAGAATCCATGTGGGACCTACATACTCCTATTCCAGATTAACTCTTTTCCCTAACCTGGCACAAATCATACACTGAGGCCTTCTCTTTTTCCACCATTTTGACTTATAGGGAGGGTAATCTTAAAAGCTAAAAGGAGATGAGATGGTAGTAGGTAGCAGGTAAAGCATTTCTAGCCATACATCTCTCCCAGTCAGGATCTGGCTGTATACATGAACCTTTATTATTATTATTAATATTATTATTATTTTAACCAGTAGGTGCCAATTGTTTGGTTTCTGCTTTTTTTTTTTTTTTGACAAGCAGAGTTAGACAGTGAGAGAGAGAGAGAGAGAGAGACAGGTCTTCCTTTTCCATTGTTCACCCCACAAATGGCTGCCATGGCTGGCGTACTGCGCCAATCCGGAACCAGGAGCCAGGTGCTTCCTCCTGGTCTCCCATGTGGGTGCAGGGCCCAAGCACTTGGGCCATCCTCCACTGCCTTCCTGGGCCACAGCAGAGAGCTGGCCTGGAAGAGGAGCAACTGGGACAGAATCTGGCACCCCAACCGGGACTAGAACCCCGGGGTGCCGGCGCTGTAGGTGGAGGATTAGCCAAGTGAGCCGCGGCTCCAGCCTGGTTTCTGCTTCTTTAACACTCATATAAGTTCCTGGTTTCCAAAAGAGAGGGGCTGGGTAATCATTGGAACTTGCCATGGCTTAGGCCTGGTCCTGGCTTTGTCCACAAGCTCTTTTCAAACATCAGAGAAGTTTCTGATAAGCAGTTTCCATACCTTATTTTGACCTCCTGTATTTCAGAGCTCTGGCCTTCTGTCTTACACTTCCTGGTGGATTTCTCGCCCCACCCTGTCTCTTCCACTCACTTACCCTCACCAGCCTCACTGCCTGCTGTGACCTCCTAGCAGGCTCTGCCTTTGGCTTGTGGTACAAAGGGCTCAGGCAGTGCTGCTGTTTTAACAAACGCTCACTAGAGAGCAGCACATCGAAAGGATTCAAGCTACTGTATACCCTTCTACTAGTTGGATTTATTTAACCTCTAAATAGTAATTTGCTATAAAAGTAAATTATATACTTTCACATGAAGTTCTTACTTGATATTTTAAATGCCTTTCTCCTTATGTTTTGAGGAAAAAGATCAAGAAAAGTGTTCTGTTGCATAGTTATACTTCCTCCTTTCTATCCTTTTTTGAAATAGCAACTATTGTCAATAGCAAAGGATTTAAGCAAAACAAATTATTTTCCTTGTCAAAGGGAAAAAAGAGACTCCAATAATGAAGTGAAACTAACACTGACCTAAAATCGCCTTTTATAAAAGTATGATCTTTAAGATTTGATCATTGAAGTGGAAGAGGAAGGGGAATTGTTTTATGTTCTATGTACTACACAAGCCAATGTATCACTTCTATCTACTTTAAAATAACTTCCTACTTTCTTTTTCTGACAGTCTCTCTCCCTCCCCCAACTTGCGAGCGTGGCACACACACACACGTTAATCCAAAACTGATTAGGAAAAGGAGAAACGCTAGGAAAGCTCAGGATCACATATCTCAGTAGGTCAATTCATCGGTAATTGGATTTCTATCATCAGAATTTCAGATAGTTCCAGTTCTGTAGTACAAAAGGAAGGTAGAGAGGAAATGTAAGCACTGTAAATTTTTTAAGCATAAAGAAATAACAAGAGAGGAAATATTTTAAAAGGAAAACTAGTTTCGCTACAGCTGAAAAGTGGCCCAGCAGTGGATTTAGATAAGTGTCCAGTGCAGAAACAAGTCCCAGAGATAGAAATGAAGTCCCCAGATTTAGCTGAAATGGGAGGGGAAAGGAAATGGAATTGCAAAGTGAGGCATTTAAGGAAAATGATCTTGCGAAAAACATTTTATAATTAAGTGGTAATGTCTCATTCAAGATACTGTAAATATATATATCATGATCTGAAAACAGTTAGGAGTGACAATGGGGTCAAAGGACTTATTTTGTTTTTTGAATTCATCTAATTTATCCTTTGAGACACAAAGGAGGAACACAAAACAGAATTGATGATGTTGGAGAAGGAAAGCAAGCTTGAAGCTGAGAGTAAATTGTTTTCTACCCTTGAGATGAAATGGAATTTTGCATTTGATTAGAAATTTACATGGCACAGACCCCAGAATGAATTTTTACAATTATTTGGTTTCTGTAGATGAAATGGAGTTAGAAGATCCACAACTCTCATAGAACCCAAAAGAACAGATTCTGGATCTCACATTTAAGTTCTCATCTCTGAAGTTGTGTTCTTCACCAGACATTACATCAAATATGTTTGTATTTTAATCCTCCAGGCTATTGTCCATCACACATCATCTTGTGTTGCTACTTGAAGCACATTTGCACAGGATTCACCTCTCAAAGCAGAATATTCATTGTGGGACACACAACAAACCTTCAGGGCCTCTGAGATGGAGAACTAATGTTTGTGTTCTCTTTTCTGCTTTCCTCTCACAGCAAATCTCGGCTGTGTTACCGCAAAACAGCCTTTTAAAATTTATCTGGCTTTCATGTCAAGGATTATCAGTTCACACACCTGAAGCAGGCTATAACCTTCCTGATCTGACTAAAGGAGACCTCCCCCGCCACCACCAACACACACATAACACCATATTGACATTTATTATTTTTCCTAACCACACGGTGATGGAAAGGCCTGACGTTGATCATTCCTTTGGGTAAATGTTTATAATAAACATTGTGGGGTGGGTTATTGCTCCAAGCCAAGATTTCTCAACCTTGACATTTGGGCGCTGTTGACATTGATGAATAGGCAAGTCTTTGTCCTGTGTGTTGAGAGGTGTTAGGCAGTATTCTTGACCTCTGCCCAATAGACGCTGGTGCATGAAAAGTCTATAGACACTACCGCATGTCCCCTGGAGAGCAAAATAACTCTGATTGAAAACCTCTGCACTCAGCTCTTAGGTACCATTAATTCTTTGTGAATTGGTTCCAGCAGTATAGGAGGATGTTGAGAAAGTAAGAGATTCTTGGAGCCCAGGAATCTCAGCAGCTCAGGTGTCACAAAGTGACTAGAAAGAATAGATCTGAACAGGCTATCGTGGGGCAGAGGTAACTTCCAGACACAGAAAACCGGATAAAAGGAATTCAGAAATGGAGACATTAAAAAAAAAAAAAAAAGGAAGAAGAAATATTGAGAACAAGGTGGTCTTCACTCCAGGGCTTACACAGAAAACCGGAAGGCAAAAACCACAAGAGGTAGTCAGAAAACCAGGGTTATGGTTTCAGCTCTGCTCGCCTCTTGTTCTGTAGATTATGTGCTTGGCTAAGTTTCTAGACCTGATTATCTCTGATTATTGTGTCAATACAATACATGAGAACATACTTTGTACAGTGTGTTCTTTATGGAAATGTTAAGAATTGCTATCTTTATATACTTGTTCCTAACATATGTTTCCGAAGGCTGAAAGTATGCCACTCAAAACTGTGCAGAGCCTGGAATACAGAATCAACTGTAGCCCAGAGCAGATTCACAGAGTTTGGTGAAGACCCAGGTCATGCTTCTTGGGCTGACCTCAGACTTCTGGGCATCAGCCATAGGTGTGAGGTGCAACCAGGAGTGAAGTTCTGAGTGTAAGGGAGATGGAGTTCAACTGTGAATGTCTTCTACAACAGAGTATTTTTGTCCATCTCAATTTATACTTATGGGTCTTCCCAAAAAGGAAATCGGAGTCAATCTTGGTAGCAAGTACATGGTACAGTCTGTGTTGCTTGGGTTCTTTGGTGTAAAGGATAATACTTTCCTAGCAAAATACAGAATTATATTTTACATAACTTTGAACATAGAATCATCATTGGCTTTTTTTCTCATACTTAGTGTGGATATATGTGATAAAGTCTCAAAGCAGTTTTTTGTTTTTTTTACATAAGACTAAAATTGGCTGGTCAATAAAAGGGGAACAAGTGAAAATGCCAGTTTGAACACTTGAGGCAAGGACCATTTGGAAATTCCAAAAGAATGGTGTCTAGGATCAGTTCAAGTTTAAGGTAAAATTTAGGGCTTATTTTTTCAACTCTAGCAAAAATAAGTAAATGTATTTGCCCTATGGAGTCTAGACTTTCATACCTGGCCAAAAGGAAAACACACCAGCTAAGATAAACCCAGTGGCAGAACTGAGAAGCACATGGCAGAATTACTGCCATTTTCTGCTTACACAGGAGGTTAGGCATCATCTTTGCCATTTTCAGGTTTTCTGTTTACCATACTATGAATTAAAATGCATGGACCAAGGCTTCAAGTTTCCTATTGTTAGAAATGCTGTTAGAGATTGTGAACTTACTATGTTGAAAACTGAGAACTTAATTATACTAAACTGTAGTGGTGTGGGAGGGAGCCATCAGCAGCAGGGATACTAGGCTGCTTTTTCTTTGTGGCTTTTGGGGATGATTTCAACTCTCCCCTCTTGCAAAGCCCCCTCTTTCCCTCCCCCCAAAAAACAGACAGCTGAAACTTACTTGCAAAACATTGTTACTGTGGGCATCTCATGGGGGATAATTAATAAATAGGTAACCACAGTTAAATGATACAAGGAATAAAATGGCTGGTTGCCAGAAAGACATAGTGACTTGAGGAAAGTTTTAAGATTTTTCCAGGAAAATAAGTATCCTGAACTAGCATGATACATTGGCTTTATTTCTGTCAAATGCTAGGGTCTCAGTGATGCAACATCAGAGCAGTTAAGAGAGCAAAGCAGGGTTCATTTCTAATGGTAAGATTTATTGAAAAATGGGACCTGCATGCTCTAAGTTAGTAATAAGCATGATCTTTCTTTTCTATGGTAAACTTAAATATACCCTAAATTTTACCTTAAAATTTGAACTGATCGTAGACACAATCTTTTTCGGAATTTCCGAAGGATTTTGTTGCCTCAGGTTTCCATGTTAAACTCACAGAATAAATGGAAAAACCCTCATGATGTTTATATGTTGGATTCTTGGAACTTTTCAAGAAAAATACCAAACCCATGCTAAGAAAAAGAGGTGGGCTCATTTTATATGTCAAACATGGATGAATCTTGAAGGCATTGTGCTAAGTGAAATAAGCCAATCACAAAAAGACAAGTGCTGTGTGATTCCACTTTGATAAGGTACCTAAAGTAGTTAAATTCATAGAAACATAAAGTAGAATGGTGGTTGCCAGGGCCTGCGAGAAGGGGGAAATGGAGAGATGTTTGAAGAAGGTAGACTTTCAGTTTTTTGAGATAAAGAAGTTCTGGAGATCTGTTGTACAACACTATGAATGAATTTAATAACACTAATGGACTGTTTCATTAACAACACATTTCATTTTAATTAGTTTGAAAGAAAATGAAAAAGAGAGGGCAAGAACGAGAGAGGGAGGGAGGGAGGGAGGGAGAGAGAGAGAGAGAGAGAGAGAGAATGCTCCATTCTGCAAGTTCACTCCTAAAATGCTCCCAAAGGCTCAGAGTGGCCTTGGCCAAAGTTGGGAGCCAAGAACACAATCCAGGTCTCCCTGCTATCTCTCTGGGTGGAGGGACCAAACTACTGGAACCATCACTTCTGTCTTCCAGGGTCTGCATTAGCAGGAAGCTGAAGTCAGGAGCTGGAGACAGGGATCAGACTCAAGTACTTCTATATGGAACATGGGTATCTTAATTGCTAGGCTAAACACCCACTGCTTATTATACATTTTTAAAGTGTACCGCAAGTCCTGAAAACAGGCAAGAAATTAGCTTACTTATCATTATGGCTAGTTTATTAAGCACCTTCTCTAATGATATGGAATACAAGAGTATTGAGAAGTTAAATTAAGATGATTTTTGGGTTGGCTGGCACCGCGGCTCACTTGGCTAATCCTCCACCTGTGGTGCCGGCACCCTGGTTTCTAGTCCTGGTGGGGCCCCAGATTCTGTCCCGGTTGCTCCTCTTCCAGTCCAGCTCTCTGCTGTGGCCTGGGAAGGCAGTGGAGGATGGCCCAAGTGCTTGGGCCCCTGCACCCACGTGGGAGACCAGGAGGAAGCACCTGGCTCCTGGCTTTGGATTGGCGCAGCACGCCGGCTGTAGAGGCCATTTGGGGAGTGAACCAATGGAAGGAAGACCTTTCTCTCTGTCTCTCTGACTGTCTAACTCTGCCTGTCCAAAAAAAAAAAAAAAAAAAGTGATTTTGGTGATATAGAGGCAGATAATTTTTCTTTGTGTATATTGTTAGTGTTAAGTATTACAGGGGAAGATTTGTTAATTCTCAGGATATTTATTAAAATTTTGTGTTTCTGTAGAGTGGAATAGAAGCAAATAAATAATTTAATATTTAAAGAAAGGAAATAGTATTAGTTAATAGCTGTGCATATTCTAAGAAGAAAATCCTAATGACCATATAATTTTTGAAAAAATTATTTTAATGCTACTGATGGTGATAATAAGGATAGCAGTAGCGAACATTTGTTGAAAGACTACTTTGTACCAGGAACTAGACATATTTTTAGACATGTGGTAGATCTCATCATTGTTATCCCCATGCTGCATATGAAACCGCAAGGGGTGAAATTTCCTGCTGAGGAACACATGTTTACTAAATAAGAAGAGCTGGTGCTTCCGAATTTCCTGTAAAGTGGCTCTAAAAGATAAATTCATTTTGCTGCAAAAACATTGAAATCCATGCATACAAGGACATCGCCTATAAACTCCTGAAATAACTATGCAAGGATTTCAAATATTTATGCACCAAAATAAGTTTAATTCCACTTTCCATGAATGTTTGAAGTACCTTGGTGCAATGTTAAAATCTCCTTGATGGGATAGTGCCTACTGCTTCTTAGAGCGTAGAAATAGAATTTGGAAGAGCAAGAAAAGGTGCTAGAGTCCCAGTCTGTTACCTGACACTCCAAACATTTCAAGCTTCTTTACTATTAATGCTTTTGTTCACTGGGAGAGATCCCAGCCGCTTTAGTTAAGATGAGTAGGAGAGACCTTTGTCATAGTTATCGAAATCCCAGATAATGATTTGGCCTGATCTGTACATTAAGCTACAGCACAGAAAAAAATACATGAAAAAAAAATGAGTAATGATTGTAAGTATTCCCTGCCTTCAGCAACATTTTCATCTTGAATTTAAAAGTGAGGAAAAATTCCCTCTCTCTCTCTCCCTCTCCCTCTCCCTCTCTCTTTCATTTAATGTAGGAAGGAAAAAATTCATAAGCATCACATTGCCTTGTTAGAGATTCATACAAAGCAACCCAATGGACATGTGACTGCATTTTGCAGAACTGAAGCTCCTTTACTGAACATAGACAGATGTTGGGGCACGGTTTAAGAAAAGGGAATTAGGTATCTTGATGCTCCTAGTAAGAGCACAAGCAGATAAACACTGCTTACAAAAGCCATTTGACATTGGTGAAATGCTGTGCAAACCTTGAAGGGAAGGTTAAGTGGATGACTCAGCCTGCTACCTGCCATGCTAGGGCAGTGAGGTCTTAGAATTTTCCCTTCAATGATTGAGGTAAAAACATTCTGATGTAACATTTTCACCATGCTTTTGATTTTCCCCAGTCACTTTCCCATGTTGTCCTTGAGACAAATGGCAATTGGGGCAGATTCTCTTATTCCTATTAATCCAAGTGATTGAAAGACATGTGTTAGTTACTGTTTATTCAGCTGTTGAAAGACATCTGGTATTTTTCTCATTTCTTGCTATGAATATAAGTTCGCATTGCTCTGGGATAAATGTCTGAGTGTGCAATTGTTGATCTACATGGTAATTTCATGTTTCTTTCTTTAGGTTTTCTGTATCTTCATTCTATTTGAAAATCAGAGAGACACACAGAGAGATCTTCTATCCACTGGTCCATTCTCCAAATGTCTGCAACAACTAGGGGTAGCCAGGCCAAAGCTGGGAGCTTGGAGCTCAATCCTGGTCTCCCATGTTGGTGCAGGAATGCTACTAACTGGACCATGCTTTGCTGCCTCCCAGAGTGCACATTAGCAGGAATCTGGATTGGAAGCAGGGGAGCCAGCACTTGAACAAAGCTGTCCTATATGGATGCAGTCATCCCAGGTGGTAGTGACCTAACTGTAGTATGTGTCTGCCGCTCATTTTTTTTTTTCTTAATTGCTGAACTGTTTCTCTGAGTGGACTTAAATCATTTTGTGTTTACAGCAGCAACCTGTGAGTGATCCCATTTCATCTCATTCTCACTAGCATTTGATGTTGTCACTATTTTATATTTCAGTTATTCCAATATACTTTGTGATTCCAATTTGCATTTCACTTAATAGCTAATGATATTGAACACATTTTCATGTGCTTCTACATATAAATGCTTTGTCACACAATAAGTGATTTGCAATTATTTTCTGTGAATCTATATCTTTTCTACATTTCACAGCATATTTTGGAAATCTTCATAATTTTAATGAGGTCTAATTTATCAGTTTTTCTTCTTAGGATTGTGCTTTTGGTTTCATATCTAAGAACTTTTGGCTAGTCATAGGTTCCAAATATTTTCTCCTGTTATTTTCTGTAGATGTTTCAGTTTCGCATTTTGCACTTCACATTTTTTATCCCTATCTCATTTTGTATGAGATATATTTGTCTAAATCAATTTTTGTATAATTACAAGTCAAGATTTTTTTTTTTTTTTGCCAATTGAGGCCAATTTCTCCATTGCTGTTAATTTAAAAGATAATTATTGAGTTACTTTTCTTTGCCAAAAACTAATTGAGAGCTGGTGTTTAGTCTAGTGGTCAAGATGTCTGCATCCTAGTTTCCATTCTCAGCCGTGGCTTCTGGCTCCTGCTTCTTGCTAATGCAGAGCATAGGAGGCATGAGGATAGCTCAAGTAATTGGGATCCTGCCACCTTTGTGGGAAAACTGGTTGAATTACGAGCTCTTGGCTTCTGTTTAGTCCCAGCTTGGCTGTTACAGGCATTTAAAGAGTGAACCAGTGGATGGGAGCTCTTTCTCTCTGCCTCTCAAATAATAAAAAATTAATTGTACATACTTGTGTGAGTCGATTTCTGAGTTCCCTATTCCACTGATTTTTATGTCTAACTCTCCATCAATAATGCTATCTTAAATACTTCAGCTATACACCGAGTTTGAATATCATGAAGAGGAATTCTTCCCACTTTTCTTTGATTTTTGAAACTCATTTTAAGAACTGTAGCTCTATGAGAGCTCTTTTCTCTTTTTCTCTGTATCTTTCGTCTCTCTGCCTTAAAAACAAAAAACAAAATCAAATACAACTCTTTTAATCCATGTTCCCCTGAAAATATTTAGGACAATTGCTTGAGGGGAGAGGAAATACTCAAATAATCCAACTTGTTTTTTGTTAAAATTGCATATATTTTTTAAAAAATATCTGTTTGAAAGAGGGAGAGAGTGAGAGAGAGAAGGAGAGAGAGAGAGTCTTTCATCTGCTAGTTCACTCCCATAATGGCCTGGGCAAGGCCAAAGCCAAGAATCTGGGAATTCATCAGGGTCTCCCATGTGGATGGTAGGGGCCCAACTACTTAGGCCATCTTCTGCTGATTTTCCAGGAGCACTGACAGGGAGCTGGATTAGAAGTAGAGTAGCTTGGACTTGAACTTGCACCCATATGGGATGGCATTGTCGCAAGTGGTGGCTTAACCCACTGCACCACGATGATGTCCCCCAAATTACATACTTTTTAAAATTTAGAGATGGGAGACTAATCAAAGCCAGTAAAAACTTACAAACTTTGCTCTGTTTAATTACCTTCAGAACCAAAATGCAATGGAATGAATGATGCGTGAGACTGGAGAAGAAGAATGTGTATGCAGACATGATGATAACATCACGATGATCAAAGATAGCAAGATGTGGCTGCAAATAGGAAGCTGCTCTGTGAACCTCAAGATTCTTCCTTTCTCTATTTTGCTGTTGTCCTGAATTAGTGAGTCCAGCAACTTTCATGTCACCACAATCTGTTTTTGAAGGAACAATACTGAGGAATTTGAGAAAAAGTTTCAGTAATCTTCACTATATATATCTGTGTAATGTATGGGGCCAAAAACTAGAAGTGACCATATTAAAACAGAGTTGTGTTACGGTGATGAAGTTATGGGATTTTATTTCCCCATGAATTTTGGCAATGAGTTTAGAAAATGGTAATAGCTTTGATAGGAAAAAATAAGAGATGTAACTAGCCCATTGTAAACTTCTTCAGAGAAAAGAGAACACAAAACTTATTGTGAGAGTGGAGTCTTCTCCCTACTTCCCAACACCAACCTCTCGGCCAGACAGCAACTGCAATGAGAGCTCTGCTGAATGTAGAAGGAAATTTTCTATCTAGACTCAGCAGTTGTAAAAAAGGAGAGACTAGTTTTGGCATAGTAGAAAAAAAACCTATTTTGAGGCAGGATGTTTATGTACTGGATTAAATTATAGTAATGTAATTTTAACAGATTGCTTCATCTCTCTAGCCACAACTTCATTTTCTATAGAGTAGAACTAGTATTTATCTCCAAAGGGTGTCTTTTTATGTGCTTCAAGATGTGTCTGCATCTATCATAGTAGAGAAGAGGAATTTCCTGTAAACAATGAAATGGATATTTACACTTGATAGAATTAATCACTGGGTATTACTGATGAAAACATTTTACAAATTGGTTCCTGAATGTGGCCAAACACTGGAAGTTTTAAAAACACAGAGACTTAGATCCTTCTCATACTGAGTAAATCAGAATTTCCATGGGCAAGATCCAAGACTTAGTACTTTTAAAACCCTTCAATGTGACTTTGATGATTGGCCAGTGTTGGGAAAACCAGCAATTTTCAGACTTTAAAATGCTTGTAAATCACTCAAGGATTCTGTTAAAATGAAAATTCTAACTCAGTAGACTGGAGCAAGGGCTGAGGCTTCCCTTTCCTAAGGAGCTCCCAGGGAACACAGATGCTATGGGCCCTGGGCACACTCTTTGTGTAGGATTTGGGTTTCCTTTGGATTTTCCTCTTTGAGAGGTCAGGTCACAGATATAATCAAGAATGTTCTTTCTAGGAAAAGGGAAAATGATTTCTGAAACTTTTAGACTGTGACTATTTCAAATGATGAAAGAACCACATAAATTATTTTTGGCAGGACTAAAATATAAGTGGTTGAAATTGTAATTAGAATGTCAACTCCAAGAGAGTAATAGAAGAAAGAAGGCAGTTGATCAAATATCATTCCTTGTTTTTATGGCATAATCTGGGAGGTGGGGATAGGGGTCATGATTTGTATTGCATGTCTACGCACAGGACAGCTTAATGTTTATAACAATTTAAAATTATAACTGATAATGGCCCAGGCAATATAATTCTTTTCATATTAGAAGGTTTCTTCAACAATAAAGACTTCTATTTTTTAACATTCAAATTCAATCTTCTCATAAATATTGAAATGAGAGTGGGAAACTTTTTTAAAGAAACAAAATCAATTTAAATGGAGAAAAAGGCACAGTAATCCACTGTTGGTGGGGATGCAAACTGGTAAAGTCACTATGGAAGACAGTTTGGAGATTCCTCAGAAACCTGAATATAGCCCTACCACATGACCCAGCCATCCCACTTCTCGTAATTTACCCAAAGGAATTTAAATTGGCAAATAAAAGAGCTGTCTACACCTTAATGTTTATTGCAGCTCAATTCACAATAACTAAGAAATGGAATCAAACTAAATGCCCATCAACAGAAGACTGGATAAAGAAATTATGAGATATGTACTCTATAGAATACTATTCAGCAGTAAAAAAAATGAAATCCAGTCATTTGCAACAAAATGGAAGAATCTGAAAAATATTATGCTGAGTGAAATAAGCCAGTCCCAAAGGGACAAATATTATATGTTCTCCCTGATCTGTGACAACTGAGCACCTAAAAAGAAACCTGTAGAAGTGAAATGGACACTATGAGAAATGATGACTTGATCAGCCCTTGTCCTGACTGTTGAGGAAGAGCTTACTATTTTATTCTTTTTAGTATTTTCTTGTGCTACTTAATATCATTGGTTGAATTCTTTAATTAACACACAATTATTCTTAGGCATTTAAATTTAACTGAAAATTGATCCCTGTTAAAAATAAGAGTGGGAGTAAGAAAGGGAGGAGATATACAGTTTGGCACATGTTCACTTGGACTTACCCCTAATGGTAGAGTTAGAAACATGCCATGGATTCCAAATCCCATTAAGGTGGCATGTACCAATGCCATTTTACTAGTTAAAGTGATCAGTTTAAGTTCATAATTGATCATAAAGATAGTATTAACTGTCAAAGGGATCACATAAACAAGACCAGTATCTGCTAATAATAATGACAGAATTAAAAAGGAGAGAACGAGCCAACACGGGAAGCAGGATACACACAGACTCATAGAATGGCAGATGCCCCAAACAGCACTCTGGCCTCAGAATCAGCCCTTAAGGCATTCGGATCCAGCTAAAAAGCCCATGAGAGTTTCTCAGGCATGGAAAGCCAAGACACTGTGGCAAAAAAATGACCTAAATGAAAGAACTCTATGAGTGAGATCCCAGTGGAAAGAATGGGACATCAAAGAAGGAGGTACCTTTCTCTGAAAGGAGGAGAGAACTTCCACTTTGATTATGGCCTTGTCTCAATAAGGTTGGAGTTGGTGAACTCAAGAGACTTCCATAGCCTTGGCAACTCATGACAAGAGCCTTGGGTGATTACTGACATCAGAAATAAGAGTGTTGGCTGTTAAATCAACAATGGGAGTCACTGTGCACTTATTCCCCATGTAGGATCTCTGTCCTTAATATGTTGTACTATGTGAATTAATGGTAAAACTAGTGTTCAACAGTACTTTCTATTTTGTGTGTCTGTGTGGGTGCAATCTGTTGAAATCTTTACTTAGTATATACTAAGTTGATCTTCTGTATATAAAGATAATTAAAAATGAATCTTAATGAAGAATGGGATGGGAGGGAGACGGAGATGGGATGGTTTGTGGGTTTGGAGGGAGATTATGGGGGGAAATCTGCTATAATTCAAAAGTTGTACTTTTGAAATTTATATTCATTAAATAAAAGTTTAAAAAACAAACAAAATCAATTTCTAAGTTTTAAAAATTAGTCAACATAAAAAACTATCTCATTTTGATGAATTTATCAGGATCTAAGATCTCATTCTTAAGATATTGAATCATAAAAGGGTAACTATAATATCAGTGTTCTTATACTACAATATAAGCTGTCAGGCATAGCAGTTGTTTCCTTCTTCTAATCAATATGTATTTTTTTCTACAGGAAATCTATTGATGTTACCAGGGAGATAAGGTCTAGCTCCAAATGCTTAGCATCATCAAATTCTGATTATCTGGTGATTTGGTCTCCACAATGGATATGCCTCTATAGGGAGAACACACATGCCCCCAATTTACATGCTATGGTTTGAACATGTCTCTCAAAGTTCATGGGTTGCTGACTTAATCCCCAGTGCAACACTAATGAGAAGAGGGACCCTTTAGAGCTGATTAGGTCACCAGGGTTTTGCCCTCTTGAATGGATTAACACCCTCACAAGTGAACCTCTGACAAATAATGAATTAGGTCCCCTTGCTCTCTTGTAGGTTAACACAGCAAGGATGAGCAGCAAAAAGACCCTCACCATATGCCAGCACTTTGATATTGGACTTCTCAGCCTTCAGAACTGTGAGAAATAAATTTCTTTGCTTCTTTTTATAGATTATCCAGTCTGTAGTATTCTGTTGTAGAACACAAAAGGACTAAGACTTCATATGAGTAGATACCATTATCAAACACAAGGACTCTGTCCATAGCCCAGGAAAATGGTGTATACCTCATGATTGCTAGCCCCATCTGTTCTTAAAAATATTTTAATTAAAATTTTTCATTTTATTTGAAAATAAGTGAGACAGAGAAAAACACAGATTTTCTATATGCAAGTTCACTCCTTAAAGGCCTGCAACAGCCAAAGCTGAGACAGACCAAAGCCAGTGCCCCGTACTCAATCTGTGTCTCCTATGTGAATGGTGTGAACCTAAATACTTGAGCCTCATCAGCTGCCTCCCAGGATGCTCACGAGCACGAAGTTAGATGGACAGTGAAGGAGCCAGGACTTGAGCCAGGATCCCAATGTGGGATGCAGGCATCTCACGAAGCTAAATATCTGCCCCTACTAAGAGAATGGGATTCTTAAATCAGTCTATTATGATGCTTTCCTCTCTAGATAGTGAGTAATAAAACCCATGTTTCTTATTCTCCACTTTTATTGTTGACCCACACAGCTACTTTTTTCTCCCTCTGGGACAATAAATACAATTAATAACACTCTTCAAATTATGGCAAATTAAGGTCATAGTTTTTCCAAGGATTTGTGTTTGTTTTGTGATACTTTATTATTTTTTCCTTCATCAGTCCCCACACCCAATTCCATTTCTCTATCCTTTAAATAGACACCCAGTTGTGTAGGTCCCTGTGATCTACCATCCACACTTGTATGTGTATCAATCTTTGAAACATGTAAGGTATCATTTTCCTGTCAGGCTAATATACATACAAATTAAATGCTAAAACTGAAAGTTACAAGAGCATTTTTCTTTTTTTTTTAACTTTTATTTAATGAATATAAATTTCCAAAGTACGATTTATGGATTACAATGGCTTCCCCCCCATACCGTCCCTCCCACCCACAACCCTCCCCTTTCCCACTCCCTCTCCCCTTCCATTCACATCAAGATTCATTTTTGATTATCTTAATATACAAAAGATCAGCTTAGTATACATTAAGTAAGGATTTCAACAGTTTGCTCCCACACAGAAACATAAAGTGAAAAATAATAGATGATTTTTTTTTAAATGATGATGAAATCAGATCAGACCTATTGTCATGTTTAATCCCAGTGAGAGTCAAGTTGGGAGTTGATAATTTCTTTTTTTTTCTTTTTTTTTTTTTTACAGAGGATCAGTTTAGTATGCATTAAGTAAAGATTTCAACAGTTTGCACCCCCATAGAAACACAAAGTGAAATATATTGTTTGAGTACTAGTTATAGCATTAAATCTCAATGCACAGCACATTAAGGACAGAGATCCTACATGAGGAGTAAGTGCACAGTGACTCCTGTTGTTGACTTTACCAATTGACACTCCTGTCTATGGCATCAGTAATCTCCCTATGCTCCAGTCACGAGTTTCCAAGGCTATCGAAGCCCTCTGAGTTCCCGACTCTTATCTTGTTTAGACAAGGTCATAGTCAAAGTGGAGGTTCTCTCCTCCCTTCAGAGAAAGGTACCTCCTTCTTTGAAGACCTGTTCTTTCCACTGGGATCTCACTCACAGAGATCTTTTTGCCAGAGTGTCTTGGCTTTCCATGCCTGAAATACTCTCATGGGCTTTTCAGCCAGATCCGAATGCCTTTAGGGCTGATTCTGAGGCCAGAGTGAAGAGCATTTTTCTTATCATTGTCATGCAATGTTATGTTTGTGAAGACTATCAGTGTTACAAAGTTAGTTCAAGCTTATGACTGCTACAATAGCAGTTCCAGTCTATCTATATTATCACATGTTTTGTAGCCATTCTGTTAGTGATGGGCATGTTGTTTTCACCTCACCTGCTACAAGCAATACTGTGTGAATGACCTAGATATACAGTCTTTGAAAAGCTTTCTGATACATAAGCATATGTAGAGTGAAATTGGTAGGTTAAAATGGAATATGCGCCTTACATTTCTGTTGGGTTTCCAGTATTTCTCTTGCTCATTTCAGGAGTTCCTTATTTATTCTCAACATTAACTCTTGTCAGTTATGAAAATTGAAAATGCTTTTCCCAGTCTGCATCTGTCTAATTTATTTATCTAAGGTGACCTTTATTTAAAAGAAATTTCAATATATGTAGTCAAATGTATATATTTATTTTGTTTATATGGCTTATACTTTTAGAATGTTAGGGAAGTCACAGAAATATTCTCTTGTGCCTCATTTATTATTTTATATTTAAATTGTCATCTATCTAAAGTTTACTTTAATACATGGCATGAGGTAGATATCCAACATTATATTTCTCCATATAATGACTAGTTATCCTAATAGCATTTGCAAAATCACCTCATTCTCTTCCATTTAAAAGCTACCTAAATATCTTTTATACTAAGATCATACTCTAAGTCAAATGAATATAAAATTCATTATGAATTCTATTACTGGTTATTTGCTCCTATTTCATTACCATACAATTTTAATTTGGCTTTGTAAAGTATCTTGAGTAGAAGCATATTTTCTCTTCTTGTTTCCAAATGTATTAACTACTCAGAGATTTTATTCATTAATATAATATTTGAATTAATTTAAGCTCTTTCCTTCAAAAACTTCATGAGATTTTTATTATAATTTTGCAATATGTATGATTAATACATTATTTTAGAGGAAAATTGATGTTAACCACTCCCCACCATTACTTCTACACATATACAATTTGTTTCTCCTCTAATGAATATTAGACTTTTCTTTTTTTGTGGGAATTCAAAATTAAAAGATCAGTTTATTTTAGTGCAAAAAAATCTTGAAATCCATGCAAAGCTTTTTCATAATACACATTTTCCTTGAACCTTTTGGAGGCTCCTTATATGTCTTCCTACTACCATGTCCTTCCCTTTAGAAACTTATAGGCTTTTCTGTACATCTTCCCTTCCAGTCTTTTCCTTTTCTATGGTAAAGGCACAACTGTATTTACTCAACATTGTCTCCCAACACCGAGCACAATGATCACAATGTGCTAGACACTCCAAACTTATCTGATCACCCTGTATCCTGAGATATTCCCCCTTCCTTTTTTTAAATTTATTTTTCCCCTCCAAAGAAACCTTTTATTTAAAGAAGACAGACTTCTTGCATTTCATAAATATAACTTTAGTAATATAGTGATTCTTCCCACCATACCCACCCTCCCACCCGCTCTCCCAAACCTCTTCCTCCTCCCTCTCCAATTCCCAGTCCCTTTCTCCACTAAAATCCATTTTGATTAACTTTATACACAGAAGATCAACTCTATACTAAGTAAAGAGTTCAACAATTTGCATGAAAAAAAACCATAAAATCAAAACCAAAACTATTCCTCAACAGTGGAGACAATGCTGTTAAAAGTCATTGCAACTTGAAGTTAATTTCACTTCTTCTGTTTTTTTTTTTTTTAAAGAAACGTAATTAACTTTAAAGAAGCACCCAAGAGTGACACATCTTTTATAAGCACTTAGACATAATTATAATACAACTCTTTGAGGACAGAGGTCCTGCATGGGAAGTTAGTGCACTGTATCTCCTGTTGTTAATTTAATAGTTAATACCGTTATGTATGATGTCAGTGATCAGCCGAGGCTCTTGACATGAGCTGCCTAGGCTATGGAAGCCTTTTGAGTTGCACAAACTCCATCAGTATTTAGACAAGGCCATAAGCAAAGTGGAAGTTCTCTCCTCCCTTCAGAGAAAAGTACCTCCTTCCTTGAAGACCACTTCTTTCCACTGGGGTCTCACCCACCGAGATTCTTCAAGTAGGACATTTTTTTGCCACAGTGTCTTGGCCTTCCATGCTGGAAATGCTCTCATGGGCTTTTCAGCTAGACCAGAATACCTTAAGCACTGATTCTGAGGTCACAGTGCTATTTTTTTTTTTAAATTTTTTTTTGACAGGCAGAGTGGACAGTGAGAGAAAGAGACAGAGAGAAAGGTCTTCCTTTGCCGTTGGTTCACCCTCCAATGGCCGCCGCGGCCGGCAAACTGCGGCCGGCGCACCGCGCTGATCCGATGGCAGGAGCCAGGTGCTTCTCCTGGTCTCCCTTGGGGTGCAGGGCCCAAGCACTTGGGCCATCCTCCACTGCACTCCCTGGCCACAGCAGAGAGCTGGCTTGGAAGAGGGGCAACCGGGAAGAATCCGGCGCCCCAACCAGGTCTAGAACCTGGTGTGCCGGCGCCGCAAGGTGGAGGATTAGCCTAGTGAGCCACGGCACTGGCCACAGTGCTATTTAAAGTGATTGTCATCTGCTGTGTGGACTTCTTCCCATGTTGGAGTATTCACTACTTTTTAATTCTATCCATTATTATTATCAGACCCTTAATCCTATCTATATGATCACTTTAACACTTAAGATTGTATTTTTACCACCTGGCTTAAGGGGATTTGCGAACCCATGGCAAGGTTTTAAACTGTACCCTTAGATGTAAGTCCATAGGAATGTATGCAGAACTATACCACTTTACAGTGAAAAACTTCATACATTTCATAATTACAACTTTAAGAACATAGTGGTTCTTCCCACTGTGTCCACTCTCCCACCCATACAACTAAATCCTCTTCCTCCTCACTCTCTTATTCTCATTCTTATTTTTTACTGAGACCTATTTTCAATTGACTTCATACACATATGTTTAACTCTGTTAAATAAAGAGTTCAACAAATAGTATATATATATATAAAAAAAAACTGTTCCCCTGCAGTAAAGACAAGGGCTATTCAAGTGATTACTTCTCAAAGTGTCAATTTCTCTTCTACAGATTGCCTTTTAGGTGCTCTATAGTTAACAAAGGTCAGGGAAAACATGTACTATTTGTCCCTTTGAGACTGGCTTATTTCACTAAGTATGATGTTTTCCAGATTCATCCATTTTGTTATAAATGACTGATTTCATTTTTTTTACTGCTGTGTAGTATTCCATAGTGTACATATGCCATAATTTCTTTATGGCATCTGGGTTGATCCCATGTCTTAGCTATTGTGAGTTGAGCTGCAATAAACATGGGGGTGCAGATAGCTCTTTCATATGCTGATTCCACTTCCCTTGGGTAAATTCCCAGGAGTGGGATGGCTGGGTCATATGGTAGGTCTTTATTCGGATTTTTGAGATATCTCCATACTGTACTACCAGTTTACATTCCCACCCACAGTGGATTAGGGTACCTTTTCCCCAACATCCTTGCCAGCATTTGTTGTTTGTTGATTTTCTTCACTGGGTTGTTTGTTTTGCTATTGTTGAATTTCTTCATCTCTTTATATATTCTGGTTATTAATCTTTTATCAGTTGAATAGTTTGCAAAAAATTTCTCTCATCTGTCAATTCCCTCTTCACTTTCCTGAGAGTTGCTTTTGCAGGACAAAAGCTTCTTAATTTGATGTAATCCCATTTTGGCTTTGATTGCTTGTGTTTGTGGGGTATTTTCCAAAAAGTCTTTGTCTATACCAGTGTCTTGCAGGGTTTCCCCAATGTTTCCTAATAATTTGATGGTGTTGGGTTATAGACTTAGGTCTTTAATCCATTTTGAGTGGATTTTTGTATAAAGTGTAAGGTGGGGTCTTGCTTCATACTTCAGCATGTGGAAATCCAGTTTTCCCAGCACCCTTTGATTGTCATTGCTCCAGGGATTGATTTTTAGCTCCTTTGTCAAATATAAGTTGGTTGTAGATGCTTGAACTGATTTCTGGTATTTCTATTCTGTTCCATTGGTCCTTCCATATGTTTTGTACCAGTACTAAGCTGCTTTCATTATAGCTGCCCTGTAGTATGTCCTGAAATCTGGTATTGTAATGCCTCCGGCTTTGTTTTTGTTGTATAAGATAGCTTTAGCTATTCGGGGTCTCCTGTATTTCCATATGAATTTCAACATCATTTTTTGTATATCTGAGATGAATGTCATTGGTATTTTGATTGGTATTGCATTGGTATTGCTTTTGGAAGTATAGACACTTTGATGATATTGATTCTTCTAATCCATGAACATGAAAAATTTTTTCCATTTTTTTGTATCTTCTATTTCTTTCTGTAATATTTTGTGAGTCTCATTGTAGAGATCATTGACATCCTTGGTTAAATTTATTCCAAGGTATTTGATTTTTTTTTGTAGCTATTATGAATGGAATTGATCATAAAAGTTCTTCCTTAGCCATGGCATTGTCTGTGTAACAAAGGCTGTTGATTTTTGTGTATTGACTTCTTTTTTTAAGATTTGTTTATGTATTTGAAAGTCAGAGTTACACAGAGAGAGGAGAGGCAGAGAGAGAGAGAGAGAGAGAGAGAGAGGTCTTCCATCTGATGGTTCACTCCCCAATTGGCCGCAAAGGCCGGAGCTGTGCCAATCTGAAGCCAGGAGCCAGGAGCTTCTTCCAGGTCTCCCATGTGGGTGCAGGGACCCAAGGTCTTGGGCCATCTTCTACTGCTTTCCAAGACCATAGCAGGGAGCTGGGTCAGAAGAAGAACAGCCAGGTGTCGAACCAGCATCTATATGGGACCCATATGAAATGCTGGCACTTCAGGCCAGGGCATTAACCTGCTGAGCCACAGCACCGGCCCCGTGTATTGACTTTTTATTCTGCTACTTTACCAAGCTATTCTGAGTTAAATAGTCTCTTAGTGGAGTCTTTTGGATCCCTTATATATAGTATCATGTCATCTGCAAAGAGGGATAGTTTGACTTCCTCCTTCCCAATTGGTATTTCTTTTATTTCTTTTTCTTGCCTAATGGCTCTGGCTAAGTCTTCCAGGACTATACTGAATAGCAATAGTGACAGTGGTCATCTGGTTCCAGATCTGGTTCCAAATCTAAGTGGGAATGCTTCCAACTTTTTTCCCATTCATTAGGATGCTGGCCATGGGTTTGTCATAAATTTCTTTGTGTTGAAGAATGTTCCTTCTATACCCGATTTGCTTAAAGTTTTCATTGTGAAAGGGTGTTGTATTTTATCAAATGCTTTCTCTGCATCTATTGAGATAATCATATGGTTTTTATTTGTAGATTGTTAATGTGGTGTATCACATTGATTGATTTGTGAATGTTGAACCATCCCTGCATACCAGGGATAAATCCCACTTGGTCTCGGTGAATGATCTTTCTGATGTGTTGTTGGATTCAATTGGCTAGAATTTTGTTGAGGATTTTTACATTTATGTTCATCTGGGAAATTTGTGTGTAGTTCCCTTTTTCAGATTTAGGGATTAGGGTGATACTGGCTTCATAGAAAGAATTTGGGAGGATTCTCTCCCTTTCAATTGTTTTGAACATCTTGAGAAGAATTGGAGTTAGTTCTTCTTTCAATGTCTGGTAGAATTCAGCAGTGAATCCATCTGATCCTGGGCTTTTCTTTGTTGAGAGGGTCTTTATTACTGATTGAATTTCCATCTTGGTTATGGGTCTGTGTAGGTTTTCTTTGTCTTCATGGCACTATTTAGGTGAGTTTTATGTGTCCAGGAATCTATCCATTTCTTCTGGGTTTCCCAGTTTGTTGGCATACAGTGCTTTGTAGTAATTTCTGATGATTGTTTTTATTTCTGTGGTGTCTGTTGCATTTCCCTTTTCCCCTCTGATTTTATTAATTTAGGTCTTTTCTCTATTTTTTTGGTTAGTTGGGTCAATGATGTATCAATTTTGTTTATTTTTTTCAAAAAACCAGCTTTTCATTTTGCTGATCTTTTGAATTGTTTTTTTTTTTTTTCGGTTTCGATTTTGTTTATTTCTTTGATTTTAATCCTTTCTCTCTTTCCATGCCTTCAGGAACTCCTAGAACTCGTATGTTGGGTCCTTTGATAGTATCCTGTAGATTCTCAACAGTGTTTTTTACTTTTCTAATTTCCTCTTCTTGTTTTTTGTCTGACTGTATAATTTCTTTTTTTAAACTTTTATTTAATGAATATAAATTTCCAAAGTACAGCTTATGGATTACAATGGCTTCCCCCCCCATAATGTCCCTCCAACCCACAACCCTCCCCTTTCCCACTCCCTCTCCCCTTCCATTCACATCAAGATTCATTTTCAATTCTCTTTATATACAGATCAGTTTAGCATACATTAAGTAAAGATTTCAACAGTTTGCTCCCACACAGAAACATAAAGTGAAAAATACTGTTTGAGTACTAGTTATAGCATTAAATCTCAATGTACAGCACACTAAGGACAAAGATCCTACATGAGGAGTAAGTGCACAGTGACTCCTGTTGTTGACTTAACAAATTGACACTCTTGTTTATGGCATCAGTAATCACCCTAGGCTCTTGTCATGAGCTGCCAAGGCTATGGAAGTCCCCTGAGTTCACCGACTCTGATCATATTTAGACAAGGCCATGGTCAAAGTGGAAGTTCTCTCCTCCTTTCAGAGAAAGGTACCTCCTTCTTTGATGACCTGTTCTTTCCACTGGGATCTCACATGTGGAGATCTTTCATTTAGGGTTTTTTTTTTTTTTTTTCCCCAGAGTATCTTGGCTTTCCATGCCTGAAATACTCTCATGGGCTTTTCAGCCGGATCCGCATGCCTTAAGGGCTGATTCTGAGGCCAGAGTGCTGTTTAGGGCATCTGCCATTCTATGGGTCTGCTGTGTATCTCGCTTCCCATGTTGGATCATTTTTTTCTCTCCCTTTTTTATTCTATCAGCTAGTATTTGCAGATACTATTCTTGTTTATGTGATCCATTTGGTTCTTAGTCCTATCATTATGATCAATTGTGAACAGAAATTGATCACTGGGACTAGTGAGATGGCATTGGTACATGCCACCTTGATGGGATTGAATTGGAATCCCCTGGTATGTTTCTAACTCTACCGTTTGAGGTAAGTCTGACTGTATAATTTCCAGAGATTGGTCTTCTAGCTCATATATTCTTTCTTCTGCCTCACCAACTGTGTTAAATCTTTCCACTGCATTTTTGTTTGTTCTATTGAATTCTTCATTTCCAAAATTTTATTTTGCTTTCCCTTTAATATTTCAATTTTGTGGGCAAAATTTTCTTTCATGTCATGTATGGATTTCATTAGTTCATACATTTGCTTCTGATTACTTCTATGTAATCTTGTGATCATTTTTTGGGATTCCATTTCTGGCATTTCTTCAAACTCTTGTTCTTCACAATCTATTATTTAAATGTTGTATTCTTTTGGGGGTGTCATGTTGTGTTTCTTATTCTTATTTCTTGAATTGGTGTGTTTATTATTTGGCATTTGTGCAGATACTCATTGATTTCTTTTTTTTTTTTTATTGTGGCAGCTTTTATCTTTGGACATAGTTTATATGGATTAGTGGAGTGTCTGCTTTCAGGGAATACCTAGAGGCCTGTGGTGGATGTGGCCAGGGAGCTCTGTTCAGTGCTCCAGGGTGAAGGGAGTATTAAGGTGACACCTAGGTGGGGCATGTTAAATCTCTCTCTCTCTCTCTCTCTCTCTTTTTTAATCATTGGGGAGGTTTTTCTGCTCTGTTGGCATAGACTCAGCTGAGCTCCTCTCCTCAAAGGAGACCAGTGCCTGGGTGCTAGCCCCAGTAGGTATAATATTCGTCTGCACTTCCACAAGGACCACACAAAGGATCTGTGTTGTCCTCAGTGTAAGCTCAGATTCCCCAGCAATGTCCCTCACCAGGCAACCAGGGAACTCTGAGCATGTGTAGCCTCCTACAGTGACTGACCAATGTCCCAGCCACACCCTGAGCCTTCCCGTTCTCAGTGTTTTCAAGACCCCACAGTCTCAGTGTATTCACAGTCCTGGCACACAAGCCTCCTACAGTCATGAGTACCCAGCCCCCCATCAGATTTCCACACCATTCTCTGGAGTCTCTGCCCAGCTGGTTGCTGGGCGTGGACACGAGCTGGCACAGCTGTTACATATGTCCAAAATGGTGCCTGCTCTCTATCGGCTTGTTGCAGGATGCTGTTGCAGGGTGATCAGAGAGAGAAACTGCCACCCCTTTTTTTTCTCTTCTAGTTTTGTAAGTATACCATCCCCTAAAGGGTTCCAAGCTGATTCCCTCCAGACTTTTCCCGCAGCTTTATTGCTAGTGGCTTGGGCTGCTACAGTCTGGTCTCACCTCTCTCCAAACCTGGCGTGGAGGTTCTTGGCTGCTGAGGCCCTGATTTGTGGGTGTCCACACCCTCCACATAGGTCTGCTGTGTCCCTGTAATTTTCATGGAGTTTCCTCTGCCATTTTCTCCCTAACTCTTCCCTGAGACTGTGCTCTCCACTTTTTAAAACTATCTTCTCTTACACTAGAGCAGTAAACTCCCTCCATACTCAGCCATCTTAATCCAATCCTCCCATAGTCTTTTCTTTTTAATTAAATTGTGCTTTCTGCTTTTTAGGTAAGCAACTTCATAAATTTTGTACAATATCAAATAGTTAACTACTACTGTCATAGAGGAACAATATTAATACTATATGCAGCTCTTTCTTTCAATACATTTTTAAACTTCTTATTGTCCTGACATTTTATACACTAATTCTCTTATGGTTTCATTAAAAATGAAATAATCAATAATATCAACCTGTCATTATAGTTTATATTTTTTGTTGTCTTATTGTATTAACAAGACATATAATACTTGAAGAATCCCTATAATAGCAAAAATTCCTGTGAGGTCCCTAAACTGACATGAAGTTTGTCTAAAATTTTTATATTGAACAAAACATATATAGCTAAGATAATTCTCTTCTTTTCATAATTTTATAACAATGATGATAATTTATATATTTTGAAGATTGTAGCAGATTTTTATTCATTTATTCATCTTAGATATTTTTCTTTCTTGTTCTAGTAAGATGGTGAATTACTTTGAAATATTTTTCTGATGTTTAGCCTCCTACTGTTCTTGTGCTAATACTTTAAGTTAACAACATGCATTAGAAAAGAAAAATTTTGATGTTTAAGTGGATTGATTGTAGCATTACCTCTGTTTTTCTTTATGTTTGTTTCTGTATGTATGTTTCTGTATGATTATAAGAATAACATTTAGGGGCCAGCACTGTGGCATAGAAAGTTAAGCCTGCACCTGCAGTGCCAGCATCCCAGTTGTGCACCAGTTTGAGTCCTGGCTGCTCCACTTCTTTTTTTAATTTGTTTTTATTTATTTGAAAGACAGAGTTGCAGAGAGAGGTTGAGACATAGAGAGGTCTTCCATCCGCTGGTTCACTCCCCAGATGGCCACAATGGCTGGAACTGCACCAATCCGAAGCCAGGAGCCAGGAGCTTCCACCCATGTAGGTGCAGGGGCCCAAGGACTTGGGCCATCTTCCACTGCTATCCCAGGCCATAGCAGAGCTGGATCAGAAGAGGAGCAGCCAGGACTAGAACTGGCACCATATGGGATGCCAGCGCTTCAGGCCAGGGCTTTAACCCACTGTGCCACAGCACCAACCCGTGCTCTACTTCTGATACATCTCCCTGCTAGTGCACTTGGGAAAGCAGTGGAAGATGTCCCCAGGGTTTGAGTTCCTGCACCCACATGGGAGACCCTGAAGAAGTTCCTGGCTCCTGGCTTTTGCCTGGCCAGCCCCAGTCATTGAGGCTATTTTGGGAATAAACCAGTAGATGGAAGATCTCTCTCTTTCTCTGTATTTCTGCCTTTCAGATAAATAAATTTAAAGAATTTAACTTTTAAAAATTTAAATAACTTGTTCAATAGTAAGGACTTAATATTTTATTTGGGAATTTTACATCAATGTGATTTTTCATTGCTCATTTTCCCATAAATTAATGGGGATGATCTGCTGCTGTGGACGTCATGTTTAATAGCAACTTATACTTTGTTTTTAATGTTTTATTTATTTGAAATGCAGAGTTAAAGAGACACAGAGAGAGGAGGAGACAGAGATCTTCCATCTGCTGGTCCTCTCTCCAAATGGCTGCAATGTCCAGGGTTGGGCCAGGCTGAGGCAAAGAGCCTGGAATTCCATCTGGGTCTCCCACATGGGTGGCAGGTAGCCACATCCTTGGGGCATCTTCTGCTGCTTTCCCAGGAGCATTCACAGGGAACTGGATTGAGTGGAGCAGCCAGTACCCTTGGGATGCCAGCAACACAGGTAGTGGTTTTACCTTCTGTGCCACAACACTGGCCCCATTGTTGCCCTTCTTAAAACAAGTTATCCATCTGTAAACTCCTGATTTATTTTTGTAAAGTATCTGTGATTTCACCATTCTTTTATACAAGTTTCAGCATTAATTTGATGTTTGTTCTTCCTTCAATTTTAGCAGAATTCATGTTGCTCTGATATAAGCTATTTTCAAACTGATGTCTTTATTAGTTCCTCAAACTAGATTGTGTTCAGCATATTATAGTAATTTAGTATGAGTTACTTTTGTGCAATTTTTTTGAGAAATTCATGGATAAGTTTTCAAAATATGAATTTTCCATGAGCATTTTGAAGATCTTGTGTTTTGTCTGTCTGTGCCTCACTTATTTCACTTAGTATAAGGCCATCAAGGTTTATCCATGTTGTCATACATTACAACATTTCTTTTTTCATTATTTTACAATGGAATTATCTTCCATTGTGTGATATCATATTTTCTTCATCCATTCATCTGTTGATGGACACTTGTATTTTGGCCATTGTGAATAGTTGCAATGAACATTAAGTGCAGAAATCTTTTCAACATCCTGATTTCATTTCCTTTGGCTAAATATCCAGAAGTACGATTGCTGGATCATATAGTAGTTCTGTTTTTAATTTTCTAAGGAATTTCCATACTGCATGCCATAATGGTTGAGCTAATTTATGTTCCCACCAATAATGTACAAGTGTTCTTTTAATTCACATCCTCACTACCACTTATATCTTGTCTTTTTGATAATAGTCATTCTACAGGTAAAGAGGTCATATTTCATAGTGGATTTGATTTGCATTTCCTTGGTGATTAGTGCAGTTGAGCATTTTTTTCATACCTTTTGGCCATTTGTATGTCTTTTGAGAAATATCTATTCAGTTCCTTGGCTCATTTTAAAAGTTTTTTCTTGCTTTGAGTTCTTTGAGTTCCTCAGTATCTTGGATGTTAACCCCTCATTGGATATTTGATTTGCAAATATTTTCTACCAATCCATGAAGTACCTCTTCACTGTATTTATTGCTTATTTTACTGTGAAATATCAAAAAACAATTTCTGAAACTATCAACAAAGTGGAAGGCACTTTTCTAGTGCAATTTAAAGGGCGGACACTGAGGAATAACTATATAATATGAAACATTGACAAAGAGGAGTAAAAAACAAAGCAGAAGACTTTTAAAACATGAAGTGATCACTCTATATTTTTAGTAAATAAATTTGCAAACTGGAATGAAGTGAATAGGGAAAATATCAAAACATAATTCATGACAACTCTTGGAATAGCTGGTTCAAGCAGACCAATATCCATACTAATAATAGACAATATTCTGTAATAGTTTCTCTGCACAAAAGCACTGGTTTAGATGATTTCACAAGAAATTCCATCAAACTTTTAAAGATCTCGATAGCACTCCATTCTATTTAGACTATTCTAGTGCATAGAAATATAACCTTACCAATCCTTCATGATGCAAATCTGATATTAATACAAATGTCAGATAAAAATGGCATAGTGAACATTGATTAATCTTACTTATGAATATTAACACAAAACTGTAAGTTACAAAATCATGAAGCACTATTCAATATGCAGTAATTTGTATTTCATTGATATTTATTTCCACAGTGCAAGAATAGCTTAATATTTGTATCTCATTAATGTGAACTGTATGTTGGTAGATTTAAAGAGACAATTTTTATAATAATCTCCTTACATTCTGAGAGTACATTTGACAAAATCAGTGTCTATCTTGAGTAAAATAATATCAATAACATAAGAATAAACACTATAACATGTATACCCCAATGCCAGTGTGCAATCTGTTTATGAAGACAATTTTTAAAATTTCCTGAAAAATATAAAAGTTGGCTTGAACAATTGGAAACATATACAAAGTTCCTGTTTAAGAAGATTTTTTAAATAAATATTTGTCTATTTATTCATCTATTTGTTTCAAATACAGGGAAAGAGTGAGAGAGTGAGAAAAAGAGAGAGCTCCCATCCATTGGTTTACTTCCCAAATCCCCAAAATAGAAGGAGGTTGGCCACAGTAAAGCCTGTAGCTAGTAACTCAATCAGGGTCTTTTACATGGGTGGCAGGGGCCTAACTACTTGAACTATCACCTGCTACCTCCAAGGGTATGCTTTAGCAGGAAACTGGAATTGGGAGTGAAGATAGGACTTGAACCCTGTTACTCTAATCTGCAATGCACGTCTCCCAGTCAGTAAATTAACTGCTAGGCCAAATGCCTGTCCCTAAGAACTAATATCATAAAGATGTTGATTCTTTCTAACTGAATGTAGTTCTAATAAGCAAACCAACAATTTTTTTTATTTTCTGAAGCCACACTACAGATCTTAAAGTTCATCCAAAAGAGTAAATAAACAGTAATAATTAGAAAAATATTAAATAGGAAAGAATGAACAGGACTAGTTCTACCATATAGCAAAACTTAATACAAACCTGTATAATTAAAGGATGTGATATTGATGAATGAACAGACAAAATATAGATTAGAATGAAGAAATTCAAAAGGACATTATGAATGTAATAATGCTGTATATGATAAATTTACTTGTTATTTCTTTATTTTAAATTTATTTATTGTATTTCTTGGAAAGCCAAAGGGAAGAGAGACAGACAGAGATCTTCTGTATACTGATTCTTTCCAAATACCTGCAATAGCAGGGGAAGGACCAGGTTAAAGTCAAGAGCTTTGAACTTCACTGGGGTCTCCCATATGAGCTTTAGGGACCCAAGTACTTGAGCCATCGTCTGCTGTTTCCGAGGGTATGCATTAGCAGGAAGCTGGAAATGGTAGCAGAGTCAGAACTTGAACTCAGGCACTCCGACACAGGATGTGGGCATCCTAACCTGCATCTTAGTTCTTACAACAAACACTTGCCCCTGAACAGATAAATACAGAAACTCAAATTCCTAAGAGAAAATACCAACTCTTTTTAAAAGATTTATTTATTTATTTACTTACTTGTCGCTCCCCCTCTCGCGGAGGAGCGACACTAGACCCTGCGCTGTTCTTTTGTCTGCTCGGCACTTCCTGGGTTAGCTGCTGTTCCCTCACTCACGGAGGAATGACGCCGTCCTGGGTTAGCTGCCGGCCCCTCCACCTCTGTGGAGGGGGCGGCACCCCCTGCCGCTTTCCCCGCTTCCGTGGAGGAGCGGCACACCGCCGGCCGGCTCTCTCGGGGACTGCACAGGTGTTCCTTCAGATAGATGTTCCCCTTAGATGTTCCTGGTGCATGCTGTCTCTCTCCTCCTTTATAGTCCTCTTCCACCAATCCCAACTCTGCTGCCCATACGCCGAGCACGCTGCTCTCCTCCAATCAGGAGCAGGATCAGCTCCTGCAGCTTATCAAACTGATGAGGCAGCTGCGTAGAGGTTGTTTGGTCTCTCTCTCTCAGCGCCATATTGTGGGAGAGCAGATGCATAGAATGTCTTAATTCCAGTAACTTAGTCTAGTCTCAGTTGCTCCCCACACTTACTTACTTTTTCGAAATTCAGAATTACAGAGAGAGGGAGAGACAGAGACAAATCTTGCATCTGCCAGTTTACTCTGCAAACAGCTGCAGCAGCCAGGGCTGGGCCGGGCGAAAGCCAGGAGCCAGGTACTTCATACGGTTTTCCCACATGGATGTCAGGGACCCATACACTTGGGTCATCTTCTGCTGCTTTCCCAGGTCATTAGCAGGGATCTTGATAAGAAGTGGAGCAGGACACGCACCAGTGCTCATATAGGATGCCGCATCGAAGGCGGTAGCTCTACTGGCTATGCCACAACATTGGCTTCGAAAATACTTTTAAACAAAAGGCCATGATAGTTTATTTTAGGCGTCAACTGGACTGGGTCAAGGCCTGTCCTAGTAGCTGATAAAGCATTATTTCTGGATTCATCTGTGAGGGAGTTTCTGGAAGAAACTAGCATTTGAATTTAAAAAACCGAGCAAGGAAGATCATTCTCACCAGTATGAGTTGGCATCATCCAGTCTGTTTAGGGTTCAAACAGAACAAAAAAGAAGAGGAAGAGCAAATTTACTACTTTTTAAAAATATGTAGTTATTTATTTGAAAGAGAGAGAGAGGGCAGGAAAGAAATAGAGAGAGCAAGAATGAGCGCCCTGGAGATTAAGCCTGGCCCACTAGAGAGGAGATCATTCTGTTTGTCTGACTGGCTGCCTTTCTGTATTTCACATAAATAAAATAAAAAATCAATTCCATGTAAGAAGTACAGAAGATTATAAAGTTGGAAAAGCATAATTTTGCAATTCTCCAAGAAAAGACAAAAACTGATTCAAATAAAGGCTATTCCTTTAGTCCTTTTTGGCTACTATTTAAAAAAATACCATAAATGGGTAATTTATAAACAAAATAAATTTAAATCTCATAGTTTCAGAGGCTGAGAAGTTCTTAGAAAAAGGGCTAATAGTCTCATTGTCTCATAAGGGCCTCTTTCCTGGTTGGTAGAGGGTGACCTCTGGCTGTGCTTCTCATGGTGGGAGGAGACAAGGCAACTCTCTGGTTACTCTTTGAATATATCTTTTTTTTAAAAAAAAATATTTATTTATTTAAAAGACAGAGTGAAAGAGAGAAATGAAGAGACAGAGAGAGAATGAGGGAAATTGACAAGGAAATTTACTGATAAAGTTAACACTGAAACATAATAATTAATTTTAGCATTATAAAAAGAGAAAAATAAATTATGTCCCTGATATGATGCCATATGTATTAATTACACAGCACCATTTAGGGAGTTTTCTGTTGCATCCTCCAACAAAATGTAAACAAAATTAAAAAATATTGAACCTGAGTTGACCTATTATACACAATAGAGAAAGAATTGCTCAGGAATATCAGCCACCGGGCTAAACTGGAGTGTGGAGTATTTTATAAAATAACTAGTCTTATTTCCTGAAAGTCAATTATATTTTTAAAATAAGGATTTGAAATTGCTCTAAGAGATTTAAAAGAGACTTTATAGATAACAATCCAATTTTATAGCCTAGCTTGTATCTAATAAACAAATTTTAAATTGGAACACATTTGAAAATCAACTAAGTAGAGGGTGATATTTAAAAATTACTGGCATTTTTGCTATCGCACTCTGTGACCTGGCCCAAATGTGGAAAGTAAGGGGGATGCAGGAAGTTGGGGAGCAGAAGCCAAATCCCAGACACAGGTCCAGGATGCTGCTGCACACGGCACCAGAGACCCTGCAGGCTGCTACCCCAGAAGCAGGCTGAGTCTAGAAATCAGGAAGAGGTCAGAGGGCACCAGCTGCACAAAAGGCAGTGCAACCCAGACTGCCAGTGTTCCAGGCAGACGTCATCACTGGAAATCAGACTGAAGTTGGCCTCAACATACCAGATAATTGGAGACAGGGTGGTCATGTTGCCAAGGCCAGTATGAGGTTTGGTTTGTGTTTGACCTTTTCAAGATGAAATAAAAATCAACATGTAGTTACATATTCAATTCATAATTGAAGCACTTTATAATAGATTTTGGCATTTGTTCAGTGAGGCAGGAAAATGTATGATTGCTATTCCCTTATATAATACTTTCTTATATATTGAAACACATGATGAACTCAGATTAAAAATTAAAATTAAACTAGCTTTTCCTCATGTTTGTTTTTTCCAATCCTCTCCCAATTTTCCTTTGAAGCCTTAAATCTAAACTGCGACTACAGAATACACAAAATACCATATAAATATCTGTAACCCTTAAAAGAAAAATACAGGAACTCAATGAAGAGCAAGAGTTCTGCACACTGACTAGGAATCATAGGAACTTCATGGACTGGTGGGGCATGAAATTGGCCTGCAACTAAGATAGTGACTTAAATTGCATTGGCATTTTCAACAAAGCAGAGTAGATATAATGCTATGTCCTGCATCCAGAGATGCAAATGATGTTTCTTTCTTTTAAAAAATATATTTTTAAAATTGTTTTGAAAGGCAGAGACAGAAAGAGCTGTCATCTGCAGGTTCACTCCCCAAATGTCTGTAACTACCAAGGCTAGACCAGGCCAAATTCCAGAGCGTGGAACTCAGTCTGGGTCTCCCATTGGGTGGCAAGGACCTAACTACTTGCGCCATCACCTGCCTGCCTTCCAGGGTGTGCATAAGCAGGAAGCTGGAGTAAGGAACCAAGCCAAGGATTGAACCCAGGCCCTCTGATGAAAAATGTGGTCATCTCAAGCAGCGTCTTCGCCATCATATTGAACGTATGCCTTCTCCTTCCTTTTAAAACTGGAACATGGTTAGAAGCCTCAAGAAGAAGAGTTTCTGTGTATGTGGAAGGGCCTTGTCTGACTTAGCAGGATTTGCGTATGAGAATTACTCCTTCCAAACGTGTGATCCCTCACTCCACCTCCAGAAGTCACCACCACTTTTCATCCTTCTGTTGTCTCAAATCCAGAAACAACTTCTGTGAATGTTCACTCATCCATCCCCATCTCTTTTTCTTGCTTCATTTTGACTTCAAGGAATTATAAAGAAAAGCAACTAAAGTTTCCTTCAAGTGTTTAGGTTGAGAAACACTATTTTCCAGATAGTTCTTATTTCTTTACTTCATGGAAATGAAAATCTGTGTATGGCTTTATTCTGCTTAGAAAAGAGAACTTGCCTATAGAAGAGATGAAAAATTGGAGGAGGATAAGCAAGTAATTATTTTGTTTATAATTATGGTATATTCATGTCAAATTTATGTAGCTGTGTTCTTTAGCCATTCAACCATCAGTGCTTAGTGTGTTTATGCAACCAATGTGAAGTAGTTATAAAGCTAAAAATTCAGAAAATGGATTTCTACAGTTTAGTGTTGTGGTATTATCTACTAACTTCTAATTATTTTTATTTTAGTACCCATATATGGTTTAGAAATAAAAAAAAAGTCCAAAAGTTAGCACTATGCCCACAGCTGTTACATGGCCCATCTTCCTGTCTCTGAACTTTACACACCACACAGATTTCTTTTCAAGATTTTCAGCTACTGTTTCTAGCCCATACTTCCAAGCAATATGCTCATTGGCTACTTTTTTCATATTAGGAAATTGTCCAATGGCTTCCTAATCTGAAGATTTAAATCTTTCCATTATATCCTACTCCCATGAACTTCCACTTCCCCCCTCATCATCATCTCTATTTAACAAATTTTGGTTAACTCAGAGTTAGGTTTAAATTACTATGGCTGTGTACATGTTGCTCACTGAGGCATATGGTTACAATTTATTTCTTGTATAACTTTTAATTTCTCCTAGAGTTAACAATTTGTTTTTTTCTTCTTCATCTTCTTAGTTTACTATGTTTCTAAAAAAGCCAGAGGTTGAGGGCGAACATTGGACCTCATTGTGCCTCTAAAGGCTTTGGGAGCCTGAAACGTAGCATCCTTTCAGGAACTGGCAGAAAAGTTTATGGGGTCAATGGGCAATTCCCCCTTGGAGACAAGCTGCGTTGCGGAGTGTGGCATGGGGCTAAAATGCCTTCAGATCTTACTAGGAGACATAAAAAGATTGAAAAAAATCTTACAGGGGGAAGAGAGCAATAAATGCTCCCAGGAGAAGGTGCATGTTAGAAATGAGAGGAACTTTGTTCACAAGAAACCTCAGTGGTTATATGAGAAATAATGTATACTAAACTCATCCTTAGAGTGCCCCGTATATAAAGTTCAAAGGAAACATGGGAACTGAGACCTTTAAAGTTTGTGCTACCAAGGACAAAAATAAGGCTCAGGGGGTTGTGATGTCTCAGATGCTCCATCTGAGCAGTAAGGTGGCACACAGAGAAGGAGCTTTCTCCCCAGGCTCAGGGTAAGTTTATTACTGAAATTTTCCTCTCAGTGGGACATTTCTTGGAAAGGAGTTTCAGCTCACAGATTGTGAGCTTCAGGCAACTGTTCCCAGGCTGAATGGCATCCTGTTCCACTGAGGCCATGCCAGGTTTCCCCCTTGTCTTATACATGATGTCTACTGTTCTTTCCAACGTATGCTGAGCCTTGGCCTTGACATGCCTTTGCAGTGGGTATTAACTCTCTTGAGTCCTACAATGTAGTTTTTTCCTAGGGACCAAGGATTTGCTTTATAAGTTTTATGGGCCTAAGTCCCATTGATGTGATAACTTCATATCCCATTCAGTCTGCCTGGAAAAGAGGCACCCACATTTTTCGAGTTGCAGTAACAGCAACGTTGAAGGTACCAGTGGAAAACAGCACAAGATGCAGCAGCTACTACAGAAATCCAGCTTAAGTTAGTTCCTCTTCCTGAATCAGGAAAGGAGAAAATGGATTTTGAATTCAAAAATTATTTAAGGCACAAGAAAGACACTTCATTGAGGAATTTAATTCTCTCTAGCAACTTCATTTTTGGGTGATGTATTTATTATTATTTTTCAGAGCACGGTATCATTTGAAGACACTGTGTTGTCATTTGGGTATCATATAATCTCAGATGAGGCAGAGTGGATAAAATTACTGGGCACAATTTTAAATATAAATTAGTACAAAGTTGACTTTTAATATAGATAGCATAACTGTGAGTTAATTGATGTTCTGTTCTGATACAAAGCATTTTGGGGTCAACCACTGAAGTGACCACTCCATGATTTTGGGAGGATGCCTCAGGGCATTGGAGGTCCTGTGGCCTGGCATCGTGAAGGATAGCCACTGAGGCCATGCACACTCCCAACTGACCAGAGACTTGGCCGTAAGTCTACTGGCTATAGTAGAACAAAACTTTGTGGAATCTTGAGCACACTGTATGACCCTACATTGCTGTTTGGGGCTAGAAACCGAGTGTTTCCATTTTCTACCTTGCTCGGGAGTTAGGAGTCACTCCCAACTTTCCCTGCTCCTCCTTTCGGATTGAGGATAATTCATTATTGTTGGTGCATTGATTGGGTCCAGACTTTTAAACCAGTGGGTGTACTTATTTTGCTTTGAAAAAGAAGCAGGCATTTTGCCTAGCAGTTGAGACACTGCTTGGGATGCCAACATCCCATCTAGGAGAACATAATTTGTAGTCCTGGCTGCACTTCCACTTACAGCTTCCCGTTACTGTGCATCCTGGGAGGCAACAATTGGTGGCTCCGGTGTCCTTTGACACTCATGTGGATGACCTCAGTTAGGTACCTGACTGCTGATTTCAGCTGACCCAGCACTGGCTGTTGCAGACATTTGGGGAGGGAATCAATGAATGGAAGATTCTTTCTCTCTTTCAAATAAAACAAATTTAAAAAATAAAACTATGGAAATGACACCACCCAGGCAGAAAGACAGTTCTTAACTTGTTCTTCCAGGCTTCTTGAGGAAAGAGAAAGGGAGAGGCTTTTCCTGGAAGTTCCAGCTAAGTCTCTGCTCTCTGTTCCAGCTTCTTATCCTGTATTGGGTGAATAACTCAAATCAGCCTTGCCAAACTTTGAAGATGTCTTCAATATTGGGGTAGGGGAGAAAATGGCCTATGATGTTAAAGTCAACCTTACCCAGAAATGTCGTGCTTTGGGAAGGAAATAAGCATCTCACTGACCTTAGTAAAGCTGACATTTTAGGTTTGTTTAGTGATCATCTTGTATCTATTCTCTATCACATGAAAGGGAGTCTTACCAGTCCTTCCATCTTCAAAGGTTCCCAATATGTTGAGTGACTGTGAATTTAACTATTGCACCCGTATCGGCCAACTTCTTTACTTTCATTACCAACTTCATCACCATTGTAGACCCATCAGTAAGCCAAGGTGAACATCTGGCAAAGTGGGTCTCCATCTTTGACTGGAATCTTCGAGAACATTTTAAGAAGAAAACTCATGGGGCAGGTGTTGTGTTGCTTCAGGTTAAGCCACCGCTTGGGATGTTCACGTCTCATATTGAAGTGCTGGTTTGAGTTCTGGCTATTCTGCTTCCATTCCCGCTTCCTTCTGCTGCGTCTTTGGAGGCAGCAGATGATGACTCCTTGGGTCCCTGCCCCTAGGTGAGAGACCTAGGCAATTGCAAGCTACCCAGATATTATTGCTTTATGGCAAAATGCAAACCAAACCTAATTTGATTGCAGGTGTTAAAATTCATGGGTTTTGGGGGTCAGTGCTGTGGCATAGCAGGTAAAGCCACGGCCTACAGTGCCAGCATCTCATATGGGCGCTAGTTCAAGTCCCAGCAGCTCCACTTCCGATCCAGCTCTCTGCTATGGCCTGGGAAAGCAGGAGAAGATGGCCCAAGTGTTTGGGCCCCTGTACCCATGTGGGAAACCAGGAAGAAGTTCCTGGCTCCTGGCTTTGGATTGTCTCGGCTCCGGTCATTGCAGCCATATGGGGAGTAACCATTGGATGGAAGATGTCTCTCTCTCTGTCTGCCCCTGCTTCTGCCTCTGCCTCTGCTTCCCTGTAGGTCTGCCTTTCAAATAAATAATCTTTTTTAAAAAACCTCATGGGATTTAGTAGAATTAACAAATTCTAGCTGCTTGTGGAATAAGCTGAGTGTTTGTGACTATGCTTCTTGGCTGGGATTGTGACTAAAGAAACTCAAAACCCGAAAGATGGCCACACGCCAATCCTTTGAGGTAGAGACTTTGAAAGTTATCTATAGAACCTCTGTTGGCCAGCTTCATGATTCCAATAACTGCCTGAAAAATAAGTAAACAAGTGGCTAACATGCTGTGCTCAGTTCAGGTACTGTAGCTTGCTTGTCTTGCTGGTTTACAAAGTAAATGTATGAATTCAAAACTAGGATATTGTGAATTCCCTTTGAACTAGTAATATTGTGAGTGAGAATATTTTAACTTTGGCAGTAGTACCAATGTGTACCTGTGATTTGCAAATTAATCTTGTTACTGACTTTTATGCCATGATGACAATACTTTGGTTCCTAGCTGTTAATTTGTAATTAGTCTTTACATTTTGTGTTAGCCTCTTAAAGGTTCCAGGGTAATCATAGAAATACAAAATCAAATATGTTGAATATATCTTATTTATAAAGGCATGGCGTTTGTGTATGAGCAGATACAATATCTGAGTTTACTGTTTGAACAACAAGAAACATAAAATATGGGCAACATGCAGGGCAGTATAAGTAATCATTGCTGTGAATTCCAAAGACAAAGCATGCAGTCGATAAGGTTTCAAGGACACTTAGTAGCTTGAAACCTTGCAGGATAGGTGTAGCAAGATTATTGTATGTGGGAATGCTGTGGGCAATGGTATTACCATGGGAATCTGTGAGGTATGCTCATAAACATTACATATGTCAGCTGCAATAAAAGTGTATGCTTATTTTCAAGTCTTATTTAGGAAAAACACATTCATAACTTCACATGCCTTTCTGATCTATCTTATTCACTAACAAAAGAGTCATTTTTGATGTATTCTTTTTTCTGACTTTTGTCACCAAATGTTTATAGTACTGGTTAGTACTGGCTTCTTGGATCACTCTTTTCTGGCATTGGCAGAAGCCTGGGCATTGCATTTTCACCAGCAACTGCCTGTTAACCACCACCCGACTTTTGCAGGTGTAATTATGATGTACTTAAGTTCATTCTCCACAAAGGGCTGTTGACTCCTTTTGCTGATAAACTATGGTTCTCTTGTAGAAAATCACATATAGCATCCTGCATGTTAGCTCCTTCTACTTTTTTTTTTCAAAAGATTTATTTATTTATTTGAAGGAAGTGTTAAAGAGAGAGAGGGAGACACATATACACACATACATACAGAGAGTACAGAGAGAGAGAGAGAGAGAGAATATCTTTCATTTGCGGATTCACTCCTCAGATGGCTGCAATGACTGGGGATAGGCCAGGCCAAGCCAGGAGCTGAAATTGTATATGGTCTTCCATGTGGGTAGAAGTGGCTCAAGTACTTGGGCCATCTTCTACTGCTTTCCCAGGAGCATTAGCAGGGAGCTGATTTAGAAGCAGAGCAGCTGGGACCCTCATATGGGATTCTGGTGTACCAGGTAGTGGCTTAATCTGGTGAGCCACAATGCAGGCCCCTCCTTTGACTTCTCATAACTAGGTGGCAATGGGTGAGTAGATAGGTATAAGAAGGATTTTAAATAAATCTTAAGATTTCAAATAATGGACCCCACTCTCTGCCCTCTTCAAGTTATAGCAACTGAGACATGCTCTCCTTCCAACTCACTGCATTAGTGTGGCATGATGGTTAAAGGTATGGATTCTAGAGCCAAATTGCTTCAGTTTGAATCCTGACTCTCCCATTTTCTAGCACTATTGACTTAACCAAAATATTTAGTTTCTCAGAGCATCCATATTTTTGTCTGTAAAATGGAGATTCATTGTAAAACCTTCTAGGCTAAGCACAAAGTAAGAACTTAAAATATTATATAATTTTATAATTATAAAACTTACAATTTTAGTTTGCTAAAATTTTTTTCTACCAGTGAAAATTTATTACTGCAAGGCTATAATTGCATAAACTTAAAATGAACTTGACAGACTTTAAATATTTGTTTAAATATTTGTTACAAAATAAATCCACCCTATTATATTCACATCATTATTGTGGCAGTTTTACATTTTTCTGCATGAACTGTGCCCTTGTCTTTAGCTATCATCCAAAAGGTATAACCTACTGAACACAAACACTTGTTTTGCTTTGAGACTTTCAGTGTTCTGCCTTGCTACACTATTTTCCTTCTTCAGAGAGAAGGAAAAATAAAAGAGGGATTTTTCCCCCCTTTCTTCTAACCCTCTCTTCTCCCCACCTTCACCCCCAGGCATATTGGCACTGGTTTATCTTCAGGAGAATATAACAAAAAAACATGAATAAGGATTTTTGGTCTCCTCTGTTTGAACCTTTTGGACACAGCTTTAAACAAATTTGGCATATGCTAGCCATATGTTTAAATGTCAGCCAAGTAGTTAGATGTCTAATATTGAAACATAAGCTGCAGAGTTTAGAGTTACAGTAGAAAATTCCCTTTTTGTCATGGCCAGGCTCACACAGTGGAGTTTTATGTTATAATATTTGAAGGGCAGCAGACAGCCCTCCTCCTCTAGCCAAGGAAGAGCCCCTTCTAAATGTCAATGTTACTAAATTATTTTAAGGGGGAAATGACAAAGACTGGCATGGGAAGGCAAGTTAGATTACTTTCTGTCAGGGGAGGATTAGGAAGTATGAAAATAGCCAGGGTAGTGGAACACCTCAGTTAAGAGGGAACATTGAAAAAAGAAGATTGGGCCCTCAATCAAACTTTGCTCATAGGATTCTCTTGCCTAACACGTTTCTGTTTTCACTTATTTCTACAACTCTTTGAAGGCAGATTGGTTTAGTGTAGGCCTCTCTATGTTATCAGGCAAGTAATGGTTACCTTCTTGGAAAATGGAACCATCAAGACCATAAAGAATATGAGCTAGAAACAATGACTATTTTAACCTAAGCAAGATCTAAGGTATTTGTCTTTGATAGATGGTCTAACACTTCATGTCCCTGATGTGAAATGAAAAAAATTCACTTAATGGAAAGCAAGGCTAGAATAACTACCCACTTTCAAGCTGAAATTACCCCTTTGTTTCTTCAAAAGCCATACCATTAATTTCTTTCTCTTGTTACCAAGAAGTACAAGTGCAGAGAGAAACTAACAAAATACCTGTGAATTCCTTGAGGCCCCATCTCATTCGTTATTACAAGAGACTGACCCAAACAAATATCATTCTTTAAAAAGTTTTATTTCTATTTATTCTCACTTGTGCCAACAATGAAGAATGGCAACAGACTAAAATTTTTCTTTTTTCAATTTAGCCTGGGGAAATCATCTGTATGTTGGTATAACAATTAGTTTACCATATGTTTGATTGTCTTACCTGTAATACTAATTGCTTTTTTTAGACTTGGATACTCTAAGAAAAAAACTTCAAGCTCAGACTAGCCAGACTGAAAAGAGGGTAGTACACTTTTTTGAACCATTACAGTCACATGCAGGTAAAAGAGCTTCTTAGTAATCTAGCCACACACAATCTCCAACCACATTAAGAAATATTATCATACAAAGTGACTGAATCCATTAGAATTTCTGAGCCAAGGAGTCATAGGTTGGCTTTGCTCTGGGACTGTGAATTATTGATGGAATGGAGAAGGGGTAGACCACAGCACTACAGCTTAAAAAGTGCTATTCAGTTCTGGATGTGGTAAAGCACAAAAACAGAAAATCATCGGTCTTGAAGTTTGACTAGGTTCAGATGTTTCCTCTGTCATTACTAGTACATAACTTTGGACGAGTTGCTTGAACTTGAATACCAGTTTATTGTCTTTAAATGAAGATATGAAAATATTCCTAAAGAGCTAGTGTAAGGAGATAACAAAAATAAAACAGGGGTAATGTGGGTGGGCTGTAGATCTTCAATAGTGATAGGTTACAGATTTCTAAATTCTCCTTAATCCACTTACTGTCACCATCACAATAAGTCTGCTTTTTTTTTAAAAAAAATATTTTTTTATTTTAAAGTAAGAGTTACAGAGAGAAAGAGGGAGAGACAGAAAGAAACAGAGATCTTCCTTTTACTGGTTCACTCCCCAAATGGTGACAACAGCCTGGGCTGAGTCATACTGAAACCAAGAGTCTGGAGCTTCTTCTGGGTCTCCCACGTGGGTTCAGGGGCTCATGCACTTGGGCTATCTTCCACCTCTTTCTCAGGAGAATTATCAGGGGGCTGTATTGGAAGTGGAGCAGCCAGGACTTGAACCGGTGTCCATATGGCATGCCGGCAAGGCAGGCAAGGGCTTAGTGTAGATCACTACAGAGCTTTTATCCATGTTCTTGGCAATATTCAGTCTTGAGAACTTGTAGCAAATTATTAGCTTATAAGACAAAGCAATATCCCTCAATAGTTTCAGTGGATATCAAGAACTCTTATGCTACAAGGATGTTTTCAGCCTGTTTTAAAGGAAGAACTTGTACTAAGACCTTTATTGCTTGAACACATGCCTATACCTTATTAGTATGTTGAAAATGTGTAAAAGCCAACTTAGGCCACTTTTAGCAGCCTTTTTGGTAAGGTGTGCTATATTGCCAACTCAAGAATTTTTATTTTCATGTGGATTTCTCCAAAACACCTTGCGCTGTAAAACATTCATTGGAGGCATTGTCCCATTACTTTGAGTGTTTTCTACCCATTCATCTTATTTTGAATTAGCAAGCTGGCTGATGCTTCTGTTGCAGTCCTTATCAGGTGCTCTGGTTTTATAAATCCACTAAATGTCCCATGATTGACACTGCTAGCATGTTGAAAAATGAGACTTAAGTGTCAGTTAGGTGTAATCATAGTGTGTGTCACTTACATTTATTTTAAAAATATTCACTGTAAGAACAAAGCAAAGGAAGGCCAGTGAAGGGAGAAGTACTTCAATAGTTCCAGCCTCTCCAGTTTGGAATAGGTTCTGTCTCCACCACAGCCTCATGTCTACCAGAATTATTCAATGTATGTGTCAAAATTTAATGAAAATGGGAAAAAATTAATTAAAGTAAGAGAAGATTGACAAAATTAATTTCAGTAATAAACAACTTTGAAACTTTAATCTAGACATCAAGGAGCCAAGTTTTAGAGATTTATTAAAACATTTTTGGAATAGTTATGGGCTTGTCTCTTTCATGTTAAGTACATAGTCTGATACTTCAATTAATGTTCAGAGCTGAGTAGTAGTAGCTACTGTATTGAATTTACTGTCTTATATGAGCTACAGATTTAAACCATTAGATTTTCCAACTTTGCACAATTTCTGAAAATAAAACATCTATACTTATTTCGAAAATTTTATCCTTTAATTTATTGTACATATGGCATATATTTAAGATGAGTGAGAGTAGGACTGCTCTACTCCAATCCTGGTTTTACCTCCAGTTTTTGTTTGGAATGTTTCCCTCTGATTCATTCTGGGTCAACTGTTCTACTGCAGGGATTTAAATTCTTGATCTTTAGGCTTTTGATATTAAAGGCTTTTAGGTTTGCTATTTCTCTTGGCAACCAGCTTAATTGTACAAATATGAATCCTGTCTGTGATCATAAACTAAAAGGGATGTTTGTAGTTTGCTTTTTAAAGTATTCCCTCTCATCTAGGATCCCTCACATTTTTTATGTAAAACTAGCAGAAGCAGAAGCATATATGCTGTTCCTCTATTTTGAAGCACTGAGCATATCATGTTGTTTTCCTGTGATGCAGTAACAAATCAGAACATCTGTATACTCTCTTTTTTATCTTTTGTCTTTTTAAAATTTTTTATTTATATAGCATGAACAAATTGCATGTTTTCATGTATACAGATTTAAGAGCATAATGATACTTCCTGCCCTACCCACCCTTCCATCTATGCTCCTACCCTCCCTCTTCCTTCTTTTCTTGTCTTTTAATTTTTGCAGTGACATACTTTCAGCTTATTTTATAATTACAAGCTTAATCCTGCACTAAATAAAAAATCAACAAGTAGTAAGTAAAAAACCCACTGTTCCTCAAGAGTATAGACAAGAGCTGTAAACAGTAATCAAATCTCAAAATGACAATTTTGATAATATGCATTACATTTTTGTGTGTTTGCTGTCGCATAATGTATAATCACTTGCTTATTCCCTTTGAACTTCATAGCAGCTTAAGAAACAGTAGAATCACTTATAGAAGCCCTGTACCCATTAACCATTGTCTCTCCATGTCTTCCCTCTGCTCTACCTTCCTGACCCCACGTAACTACTTTGCTTTCTACTTGTATGAAATCATCTCGTTTTTTAGCTTCCATATATGAGTGAGAGTATGTCGTATGTGCCTTCCTGTGCCTGCTACATTTCATTTAACAGAATGCCCTTCAGGCTCACCCATTTGCTGACAATAACAGAATTTCATCCTTTTTTAATAGCTGCATATTATTCCATTGTGTATATATTCCACATTTTCTTTATGCATCCACCATCAGGCTGATTCCATAACATGGCTATTGTAAACAAGGAAGTAACAGTATCTCTTCCACATATTGGAATTTCTCCCTTTTGGAGTGGGGATGCCTGTCCTATGTCTGTCCCACCATTGTATTGTGGAAGCATGTAACTTGTTAATTTCACAGGCTTACAGCTGGAGAGGAATTTGCCTCAGGAGGAATCATGTGAGAAGGACATGGATTTTATGCTGTGGTTTAAATGTGTCCTCTCAAATACATGAGTGAATTAATGGCATTATCTCAGAAGTGGGTTCCTGATGAAAGGGTGAGTTTGGCAACCTACTTTCTCTCACACATGAGCTCTTTTACCAAATACAGGCTCTTCAAGCTTGGACTTCGCAGCCACCACAATTGTAAGAAATACCTCTCTGTTGTTCTGTGTAACTGTCCATTGTTCCTCTCTACTTCTGTGGAGAAGAACTAAAATAACAAGTAAATAACTGCATTTGAAGGTAAGGGCTATGAGAGAAAACTGGAGCTCAACAGGGAATAAGCAAGCAGTCCATAGTACACAGAGACATGGGATAGAGCATAAAGAGATGAGAAAAGCACCCCAAATACCAAAGAGCCTGGTCACATGGCCAGGGTCTGTCCCCCCTGTAGGAGAGAGGTTAAGTAGGAGAGAGAGCTGTTGTAGACCTTACTTCGAGGGACTCTGAACATAAGAAACCTTGGCTACACAGGGGATCCATAACTACCACAGCCTTGGATGCCAGCAATGGAATCCACCCGGAGTATGCTTGGTAGTTTTGCTTCAGAAACGGAAGTCACAGTATCTCCCCCACAACCCCAGGGCACAGGCTGCAGCAGCATCTTGAGAAAGGAGTCACTGTCAGAATCCACACCACCCTAGGGGACAGAAGTCACTGTATATCCCCATCCTTGGGACCTTTGTTTTATACACATTTTCATATAAATTTTTGTTTCATAAATCTGCAGATTCAGGAAGCTAATTTAAGATGCTTACTTGAAAATTTTATTTTTCAAAAGATTTTTAAAAATTTATTTGAAAGGCAGAGTTACAGAGAGATTTTTCATTTGCCAGTTTACTCCCCAAAATGGCTGCAGCAGCCAGGGCTGGGCCAGGTTGAAGCAACAAGCCTGAAATTCCATCTAGGTCTCCCACATTGTGCCAGGGGCCAAGCACTTGGGCCATCTTAACTGCTTTCCCAGGTGCATTAGCAGGGAGCTGGATCAGAAGTTGAGCAGCCAAGATTTAAACCAGCACTCATGGGCTTCTAGTGTCCAGGTCATGACTTAGATTACTGTGACACAACACTGGCTCCCCCAAATTTTATATTTTTAAAATTTCATATATACCTATTTAGTGCTTTGGAAAAAAATCTGAAGTATACAATATTGGCTTATTCAGCTTAGACTTCTCTAATAAAAATAGTGTAGACAGATTGGCTTGAACCCTCAAGTTCTATAGGCTGGGATACCCAGTATTGAGGTGCTGGAAAATGCAATGCCTGCTGAGGGCCAGCCACTTTTCCTGTTGCTCTTGTCTTACAAGGACACCAATCTCACCATGGATGCTTCTTTCTCTTGAATCCACCTAAACCTAATCACCTCCCAAATGGCTCAACCTCCCAATACCATCTCATTGAGTGTTAGGATTTCAGTCTATAAATTCTGGGGGAAAAATATGCAGTCCATATGAAATATTTAATCAAATGTTCACAGCTTCCATAAACATGCTAAGTATCATTTTATTAACATCACATGTTGCCAATGTTAACAACAAATGCTTGTTTATGTCTCAGTTTTCTCTTATGTGAAATCCTGGCTGTGTAAATAAAATGAGAGCCTTTACTTTATAAGAAAAATCTGTTTTCAGTAAAGCCACAGAGAAATTCGTTACTATGACTACAAGATTATTTGCCCATTCATTAACTTATTAAATTACTATCTAACAATAGTCATTCCTGCTTCATGGCCCAGGGACATGATCTGACCTGTGATTTTGAATTGCTAAGTAACATTATAAATTCATGTATTCATTTTCCTATTTGAGAAAGCTGGTTTTTATGTTTCCGTGGTTATGAAGATTAATTTTTTGGATTGGTTCTATTCAATCTTATTAAATTAGCTTTCAGGGTAGAGTCATATGTTTTATTGGTATCACAAGGACTCATAAACTGTAATTGACTGCCTACCATGAAAACCAAAGTTTCTTTTCTTTGAAAATTACAGCATACTTATGAGTATCTGATACTGATGTTACTGCTGTTTACATTTGGAATTTTCTATATTTCTTGAAATGAATTCAATCAAATCAGCTAGCAATAACCAGATGCATTCTATGTGTTGCTCAAAAGAACCCTCCCAATTAAGTTTGAGGTAGGATTATATTAGACATTTATTTTTGTTCTGATAGTTAAAAGGCTTTATATTACAAGCAGTGCTTTAAGAAATAAGAAATGGATATATTCCACATTATTTTGAATACTTAATACTTCCATTCTCCCTTATGGAGTCTGGTGAGGTATGTAGATAAAGGCATTTGAAGTGTTCATGCCTCTGAGGGAAGACGTGAAATTAATTCACTGAAATGAGAGATACTATAATGCAGTGTAACCCTGATAAACATTGAGGGATTGTTTGAATAAAAATGATTTAGAAAATTTGGCATCAGTCATAGTGAACAATTGGCATGATTACCTTCATCTAAGTTAAGGATTTGCTTGTTAACCTTCTCTTTTGCAATATTCCTGTGCATGTCATTAGACCCTTTTGAAGGATTGAGAAGAGAATGATGAGTAAATAAGTAAATGCAAGTTTAAATATTGCTAGTAATCACCAATATTTATAATCTACTGCTAGCCTAGCAGAGATGTAACAGAGCACACTGGCTCAATGATTAGTCATAGAATCATCCTGCACTAGGGCAGTCATTTGGTGCAGCAATTCAGTAGCCACCTGAGATGCCCACTCATGCCATATCTGAGTGTCTGGGTTTGAGTCATGGCTGCTCTGCTTCCCATCTAGCTTCCTGCTGCTGTGCACCTTAAGGGGCAGAACATGATAGCTCAAATGCTTAGATTCTTGCCATCGAAATGGGAGACCCAGATTGAGTTCCAGGCTCCTAGCTTCAGCATTGGTTGTTGTGGGTATCTGGGCAGTGAACTAACAGATGGAAGATCTCTGTCTGGCTATCTGTCCATGTCTGTCTCCACTTTTCAAATAAAATGAAAATAAATAAAAAGAACTTTTAAAGCAACAAGAAACTGTAAAAAAAATAAAATAAAAACTTAGAGCCTAGTTCAGTGTGGAGTTGGTGAATACAGCCTTGGAACTTTGAGAGAAAGGAAACAAAAGTTATTCTAAACCCCAACAATGATGCCTCATCCCTGATGTAAACAACTATCCAAACAAACTTCCCAAGGGCAGACTCCTATTTTCCCTTTCTAAATAGTAGTGCCTGATTATCTTAAAGTTAAATGTCTCATTTGTCAGTGTTCATCTCTTATTTATCTATTCTGGCATGTTAATTTTTTTTTTTTTACTTGACCAATGAGAAAGTTGAAATTGAAATAGGAATGTGAGGACACTGACATTTCAGTCATTATGAATAAAAAGTACTGGTTACTGGTAGGTTGTAGTGTTTCTTACTATTTTAAGAAAGCAATGTTTATTTTCTCTATAATGTTTAGGAATAAAGCATATTTTTGTCAAATGCAAACATACATATGAGACCCAAATACAAATCATGCATAAGGGTTTTGGGAGAAGGGAAAAGTGGCTGTCAGTAGTGTGTTTTACTAGCCAAACACAAATGCAATAGCATTGTCACTCAGAAAAACAGCTGAAATGGATGTTTTATTGACTTCTGAGATGTACAGTTATAATGACTTCCAACAGATAATAGTACTGGATATCTCCTTCCATAAACTAATAATCTTCAATATTTGTATCACAATTTACCATGATAAGTAGAATCCTTACAGCATGAAGAGGTATAATTATAAAGTGTAAGTAGATTGAAGGAATATTAACATGATTTAAGGACAAAAATTTGATCATAGTTTCTTTATTTTGTTTAAGGAATATAACTTCATGAATTTAATATATACAGATTTGGGAACATGGTGATTCTCCCCCCACCCGCCACCTCCCTCCCGCTCATACTCCTGCCTTTCTTCCTCCTCCCTCTTCCTTTCCCATCCTTTTTTTTAACCAGAGCTCAATTTTCAGTTAATTTTTATACTCATAAGATTAACCCTACACTAAGTAGAGAGTTCACCAATTAGTATGAAGAAAAGGAAGAAGAAAAGAACAAAACCAAACAAGCAAACAACAAAAACATTGTTCCTTGAAGTCAAGGCAAGGGATGTTCAAAATCAGTGCATCTTAAAGTGTCAATTTCACTCCTATAGATTACATTTTCTCTATAATGTTTAGGAATAAAGCAGGTTTTTGTCAAATGCAAACATACATATGAGACCCAAATACAAATCATGCATAAGGGTTTTGGGAGAAGGGAAAAGTGGCTGTCAGTAGTGTGTTGTCTTTTTGTGACTGGCTTATTTCACTAAGTATAATGGTTTCCATTGCATCCATTTTACCTCTAGGTAGTATTCCATTGTGTATATATACCAGAATTTCTTTATCCAGTCCTCAGTTGATGGACATATGGGTTGATTCCATATCTTAGGTATTATAAATTGAGCTGAAATGAACATGGGGGTACAGATCACACTTTTTTATGCTGCTTTCATTTCCTTTGGATGTAATTCCCAGGAGTGAGATGGCTGGGTCATATGGTAGGTCTATATGCAACTTTCTGAGATACCTCCATACTGTCTTCCAAAGTGGCTGTACCAGTTACATTCCCACCAACAGTGGATTAAGCCCTTCTCCCCACATCCTCACCAGCATTTGTTGTTTTTTTGATTTCTGTATGAGAGCCATTCTAATGAGGGTGAGGTGAAACCTCATTGTGGTTTTTACTTGCAGTTCCCTGATGGCTAGTGATCCTGAACATTTTTTCATGTGTCTATTTGCCATTTGAATTTCCTCTTTTGAAAAATGTCTGTTCAGGTCCTTTGGCCATTTCTTAACTAGGTTGTTTTGTGGTAGTTGAGTTTCTTGAGCTCTTTATAGATTCTGGAAGTTAATCCTTTGTCAGGTGCATAGTTTGCAAATATTTTCTCCTATTCTGTTGGTTGCCGCTTCACTTTGCTGAATGTTTCTTTTGCAATGAAAAAGCTTCTCAGCTTGATGTGATCCCCTTTGTCGATTTTAGCTTGGATTGCCTGTGCTTCTGGAGTCCTTTCCAGTTAAGTCTTTCCCTATGCCAATGTCTTGTAGGGTTTCCCCAATGTTCTCTAGTGATTTGATGGTATCATGTGGGAGATTTAGATCTCTGATTCATTTTGAGTGGATTTTTGTGTAAGATGTAAGGTAGTGTTCTTTTTTTTTTTTTTTCTGACAGGCAGAGTGGACAGTGAGAGAGAGAGACAAAGAGAAAGGTCTTCCTTTGCCGTTGGTTCACCTTCCAATGGCCGCCGCGGCTGGCGCACTGTGGCCGGTGCAGCAAGGTAGTGTTCTTGTTTCATACTTCTGTATGTGGAGATCCAATTTTCCTAGCACCATTTGTTAAAGAGACTGTCTTCATTCCAGGGGTTAATTTTTGTTCCTTTGTCAAAGATAAGTTGGTTGTAGATGTGTAGATTAGTTTCTGGAGTTTCTATTTTGCTCTACTGGTCTACACATCTGTCTTTGTGCCAGTACCAGCCTGTTTTCATTATAACTATCCTATAGTATGTCTTTAGGTCCTGTATTGTGATACCTCCAGTTTTGTTTTTGTTTTTATTGTTTAAGATTGCTTTAGCTATTCAGGGTCTCTTGTGTTTCCATATGAATTTTAGCATAATTTTTTCTAGCTCTGAAGAAAATGTTGTTGGTATTTGGATTGGGATCACATTGAATCTATAAATGCTTTTGGTAGTATGGACATTTTGAACATGTTGATTCTTCCAATCCATTAACATGGAGGATTTTCCTAATTTTTTATGTCTTCTTCTATTTCTTTCTTTAATGTTTTGTAATTTTCATTGTAGAGATCTTTGAGGTCCTTGGTTAAATTTATTCCAAGGTATTTAAAATTTTTTATAGCTATTATGAATGGTATCAATCTTAGAAGTTCTTTCTCATTGTCTATGTATACAAAAGCTATTGATTTTTGTGTGTTGATTTTATATCCTGCTGCATTACCAAACTCTTTTACCAGTTCCAATAGTCTCTTCAAGGAGTCTTTTGGGTTCTCTTTAAATAGAGTCATGTCATCAGCAAATAGGGATAGTTTGACTTCCTCCTCCCCTATTTGTATCCCTTTGATTACTTTTTCTTGCTTGATGACTCTGGCTAAAACATCCAGGACTATATTAAATAGCAATGATGAGAGTGGACATCTATGTCTGGCTCCAGATCTTAATGGGAATACCTCCAATTATTTCCACGTTCAGTAGGATGCTGGAAATGGGTCTATTATAAATTGCTTTATGTTGAGGAATGTTCCTTCTATACCCAATTAGGTTAAGATTTTCATCATAAAAGGATGTTGAATTTTGTCAAATGCTCTCTTTGCATCTATTGAGATAATCATATGGTTTTTGGTCAGTTTGTTAGTTTGGTTTATCACATTTGTTGATTTGCAGACATTGAACCATCCCTGCATACCAGGGATAAATCCCATTTAGTCTGAATGATCTTTCTGATGTGTTGTTGGATTCGATTGGCTAATATTTTGTTGAGGATTTTTGCATATATGTTCATCAAGGATATTGGTCTATAGTTCTCTTTCTCTGTCTGTCTGGCTTAGGAATTAAGGTGATGCAGGCTTTATAGAGGGAGTTTGGGAAGATTCTCTCCCTTTCAAGTGTCTTGAATAGCTTTAGAAGAATTGGAATGAGTTCTTCAAATGTCTGGTTGATATCAGCAGTGAAGCCATTGGAACTGGGCTTTTCTTTGTTGGAAAGGTCTTTATTACTGATTCAATCTCTCTTTCAGTTGTTGGTCTGTTTAGGTGTTCTCTGTCTTCATGAATCAATTTAGGTAGGTCATATAAGTCCAGGAATATATCCATTTCTTCTATATTTCCTATTTGTTGGTATACAGTTCTTTGTAGTAATTCTTGATGATTCTTTTTATTTCTGTGATATCTATTGTTACATTTCCTTTTTCATCTCTGATTTTGTTGATTTGGGTCTTCTCTCTCCTTTTTTGGTTAGTTGGGCCAATAGTTTGTCAACTTTGTTTATTTTTTTCAAAAAACCAGTTCTTTTTGCTTTTCTTTTGTATTTTTTTTGCTTACAATTTTGTTTATTTCTTGTCTAATTTTAATTATTTCTTCTCTCCTACTAGTTTTGGGTTTAGTTTAATGTTGTTTTTCTAGATCCTTGAGATGCATTTATGGTTTATTTATTTAGTGACTTTCCAGTTTCTTGATGTAGGCACTAATTGCTATAAACTTCCCTCTTAACACTGTTTTTGCTGTATCCCGTAAGTTTTGATATGTTGTTTTATCATCTTCATTCATTTTCAGAAATTTTTTGATTTCTCTTTTAATTTTTTATGACCCACTGTTTAGTCTCCATGTGTTTGCCTATATTCTTGAGATTCTTGAGTTGTTGGTTTGGAGCTTCAATTCATTGTGATCAGAGAAGATGTATGGTATGAGTTTGATTTCTTTGAATTTGCTGAGACTTGCTTTATGGCCTAGTATATGGTCTATCCTAGAGAAAGTTCCATGAACTGCTGATAATAATGTCTATTCTGCAACTGTGGGGTGAAAAGTTCTGTAGATATCAGTTAGGTCCATTTGGTCCATAGTGTTCATTAACTCTGTTGTTTGTTGATTTTATATCTGGTTGATCTATCCATTGATGAAAGTGCTGTATTGAAGTCCCCTGTTACTATTGTATTGGAGTCTAATGTCTCCCTTCAGATCTGTCAACAGTTAAATAGCCAGGTGCCCTGTAATTGGGTGCATATCCATTTATTATAGTCACATCTTCCTGTTGTGTTAATCCCTTAATCATTACATAATGTTCTTCTTTGTCTCTTACAAGCTTTTGTGTTAAAGTCTATTATTTCTGATATTAGGATGGCTACACCTGCCCTTTTTTGTTCCATTAGCATGGAATATCTTTTTCCATCCTTTCACTTTCAGTCTACATGTATCTTTGTTGGTGAGGTGTAGTTCTTGTAGGCAGCAAAAATATGGGTCTGTTTAGGTATTCTTGTTTTTTAATCCATTCGGGCAGTCTGTATCTTTTAACTGCAGAGTTGAGGCCTTTTACATTCAAGGTAGCTATTGATAAGTAACTACTTGATCCTGCCATTTTTTCATGAATATTCCTATCATTTACTTTGGATTTCTTTTGTACTTTTACTGAGCATTTTTTTCTGTGTGTGGCACATCCTTTAGCATCTTTTGTAAGGCTAGACATTTGGTGACACATTTTTTCAATTTCTATTTTTTATGGAAGGTCTTTGTTTCACCTTCATTCATAAATGAAAGCTTTGCTGGGTACAGTTTTCTGGGTTGAAAATTTTTTCTCTTAAGATTTGGACTATATCTTGCAATTGTCTTCTAGCCATCAGAAGTCCTACGTGAGTTTTATTGGAGATCTTCTGAAAGTAATCAGGTGTTTCAGTTGTGCATAATTTAGAATATTTTTTATGCTTTACTGTGGAAAACTTGACTACAATGTGTCATGGTGAGGATCTTTCCTGGTCATATCTGTTAGGAGTTCTATGTGCTTTGTGTACCTGGATATCCCTTTCTTTCTCCAAATTAGGGAAGTTTTCTGTAATTATTTCACTAAATAGGCCTTCTATCCCTTCTCTCTTTCCACACTTTCAGGTACTCCTAAGACCCATATATTGGGTCATTTGATAGTATCCTGTATATCTCCAATACTGTTTTTAAGTTTTCTAATTTCTTCTTCTCACTTTTGGTCTGACTGTAAAATTTCCAGAGATTTGTCTTCTAGCTCATATATTCTTTCTTCTGCCTCACAACTCTGTTGTTAAGACTTTCCACTATATATTTATTTGATCTATTGAATTCTTCATTTCTAGTGTTTAATTTTGATTTCTCTTTAAAATATTAATTCCATGGAAAAAATTTTAATTCATATCATATATAGTTTTCTTTAATTCATGGATTTATTTCTGATTGCTTTTGAGTAACCTTATGATTAATTTTTTGAATTCAATTTCTGGCA